>NC_057794.1:579400344-579422217 GCF_018294505.1 Triticum aestivum
TGGGCCTTCGGCCTAGTCGGGAGCGGGGGCTTTTTTTAAAAAAAAATCCGCCGAACTAAGAAAAATCCTAGAAAAATAAATTAAAAATTAAAAATGCCAAAACAAAGTTTCACCGTCTAAATTAAATATTTAGAACAAGATGAACATTTTCTTGGCCCTAAAATGCAATTTTAAAAAACGTGCAATTTTTCCTAAATTCAAATAAAATAGCGAGAAAACTTCAAAAATAACCTCTTACTTGATTTTTTTTATTAAACCTTCAATATTTCTTTATTTTGGAAAAGTCATTTTATTCCCTCTCGCATATTTTTATTATAGAAATAATTGAAGATAAAAAAAATAAAATCAATGATCCTATTTTCAAAATTTGAGAAAAACCCAAATATGAAAATAACGAAATCCCCAACTCTCTCCGTGGGTCCTTGATTTGCGTAGAATTTCTGGATCAGGCCAAAATCAAATAAAATATGATATGTAGTGATGACCTAATGTATAACATTCCAAATTGAAATTTTGGGATGTTACAAACCTACCCCCGTTAAGATGAATCTCGCCCTCGAGATTCGGGTTGGCTAGAAAATAGGTGAGGGTGGTCCTTCAGCAGTTTTTCCTCTCACTCCCAGGTGGCTTCGTCCTGGGTGTGGTGGCTCCACTAGACTTTGCAAAACTTGATAACCTTGCTGCGGGTGACTCAGCTGGCGTACTCGAGAATCATGACTGGTTTCTCCTCATAGGTCAAATCACTACCCAACTGAATTGCTTCCAGCGGTACTGTATCTCTCAGCGGTATGTCTGCCATCTCTGCGTGGCACTTCTTCAACTAGGAGATGTGGAACACGTCGTGAACTTCCGACAATCCTTCAGGCAACTTCTCCCATGTGTTCCAAAACTTTGTATGGTCCCACAAAATGTGGCGCTAACTTTCCCTTAACTCCAAAGCGCTTAACTCCCCGAAGTGGAGATACTCGAAGATAAACTCGGTCTCCGACTTCGTAAACTGTCTCCTTGCGTTTAGAATCTGCGTAGCTCTTCTGCCTGGACTGGGCTACCTTGAGCCTATCGCAAACTAATCTCACTTTCTGTTCAGACTCCTTAATCAAATCCGGTCCAAACACCTGGCGGTCTCCAACTTCATCCCACGACAATGGGGTCCTGCACCTCCTTCCGTACAAGGCTTCGAAAGGGGCCATCTTCAAACTGGATTGATAACTGTTGTTGTAAGATAATTCTGCATATGGCAAATTGTCATCCCAACTAGATCCATAATGTAGCGCACAAGCTCTGAGCATATCCTCCAAAATCTGATTGACTCTCTCGGTCTGTCCATCTGTCTGCGGATGAAATCTATACTGAACTCTAGCCTGGTACCCAAGGTTTCGTGCAATTGATTCTAGAACTTTGAGGTACACTGGGTTCCTCTATCTGATACAATGCTCCTCGGAACTCCATGCAGACATACGATCCTCGTCATGTATATCTTTGCCAACTTAGCACTAGTGTAAGTGGTCTTCACTGGGATGAAATGATCTACCTTCGTCAAGCGATCGACTACTACCCATATCGAGTCATAGCCTGAGCGGGTCCTGGGTAATCTTGTGATAAAATCCATGCCTATCTTATCCCACTTCCATTCGGGTATTGGCAATGGCTGTAGCAATCCTGCTGGCTTCTGATGATCTGCCTTTACTCTCTGACATACATCACAAACTGCTACATACTCCGCAATATCCTTCTTCATTCCGGCCCACCAGAAAGTATCCTTCAAATCCAAATACATCTTGGTATTTCCTGGGTGAATCGAGTATGGTGAATCATGGGCCTACTGCAGAATCAACTTCCTGATCTCCGGGTCGTTAGGCACATAAACACGATCATCAAACCATAGGGTATCGTGCTCATCCTCACGAAATCCTTTAACTTTTCCTTTGCTCATCTTCTCCTTTATAGAGGCAACCTCTTGTCAGTTTTCTGAGCTTCTCTGATCTTATCCATCAAAGTAGACTGAATCTCCAATGTTGTAACGTAGCCTCTCGGAACTATCTCCAAGCATAGCTCATGAAGGTCCTTGACTAACTCCTTCGGTAAATCTGCTGTCATTAGTGTGTTGACATGGCTCTTACGGCTCAACACATCGGCTACTACATTAGCCTTTCCGGGGTGATAATGCAATCTCATATCATAATCCTTGATGAGCTCCAACCATCTCCCTTGCCTGAGATTTAGCTCCTTCTGCGTGAAAATATACTTCAAACTCTTGTGATCCATGTATACTTCACAATGGTTTCCAATGAGAAAATGTCTCCAAGTCTTCAATGCATGCACTACGGCTGCTAACTCCAAATCATGCGTGGCATAATTCAACTCATGAGGTTTCAGTTGTCGTGAAGCATACGAAACAACTCTTCCCTCCTGCATAAGCACTGCTCCAAGTCCTCGACGTGAAGCGTCGCAATACACCTCATAATCCTTGATCTGATCTTGCAGAATCAATACTGGTGATGTAACCAAACGTTTCTTCAACTCCTGGAAACTGGCCTCACATTCCTCGGTCCATTTGAACTTGGTATCCTTCTTCAACAACTCCGTCATAGGCTTCGCAATTTTTGAGAAATTCTCAATGAATCTCCGGTAGTATCCTGCAAGTCCAAGAAAACTCCAGATCTCTCCAACTGTTGTTGGTGCTTCCCAATTTGTCACAGTGACAACCTTGGTGGGATCTACTTCTATACCTTCTCCGGATATAACATATCCGAGAAATCCAACTTCCTTCAACCAAAACACACATTTGCTGAACTTGGCATATAGCTGATATTCTCTGAGCTTCTCAAGTACCAAACGCAAATGCTCCTTATGCTCCTCTTCATTCTTTGAGTAGACCAAAATATCATCAATGAACACCACGACAAACTTATCCAAAAACTCCATAAACACCTTGTTCATCATGTTCATGAAATATGCCGGTGCGTTAGTCAGACCAAATGACATAACGGTATACTCGTACAGCCCATACCTGGTGGTAAAAGCCGTCTTAGGTATATCCTGATCTCGAATCTTCAACTGATGGTATCCTGATCACAGATCGATCTTGGAAAATACCTTAGCTCCTTGCAATCGATCAAACAGATCATTGATCATCGACAGTGGGTACTTGTTCTTGATTGTTACTTCATTCAATCCTCGATAGTCAACAACCATCCTTAACGATCCATCCTTCTTCTCCACTAGAAGTACTGGCGATCCCCAAGGCAAAGAACTTGGGCGAATATAACCTTTATCCAGTAACTCCTTAATTTGCTTCTTAATCTCCTCCAAATCTTTTGCGGGCATCCTGTATGGTCTCTTAGATATGGGCCCTGTGCCTGGCAAAAGTTCAATCAAAAACTCAATATTTCTATCCGGTGGCATGCCTGGCAACTCCTCCGGAAATACGTCAGGGAAATCCTTCACCACTGGTACTTCCTCCTGCACAACTCCTGATAAGGAATTTACTTGAGTCCTCTTCGGCACATGCCGGGATACATACTTGATTCTTCTTCCTTCTGGCGTTGTAAGCAAAATTGACTTACTGGCGCATTCAATGTTCCCTTCATACTTCGATAACCAATCCATGCCTAATATCACATCTAATCCTTGAGATTCCAATACTATTAGGTTCGAGGGAAATACATAGTTACCAATCCTTAATGGTAACCGATCACACCATAGACTAGCCATATACTCTGCTCCAGGTGAGGTTACTAACATGGGTGACCTAAGGGCTTGGGTTGGCAGTTTATACTTATCCACAAATCCCCTTGAGATGTATGAATGTGATGCACCAGTATCAAAAAGAACAAGTGTAGTAAATGACTTAACCAAAAACTTACCTATTACTGCATCTGGCTGAGCTTCAACCTCCTCCATGTTAACATGGTTCACCTGTCCCCTATTGAAAGGGTTCGGCTTCTTCCCTGAGCTTCCGTTGCCATTTCCATTTTGGGCTTCAGGACATTCATTGGCGTAATGTCCAGTCTTCTGGCACTTATAGCAAGTGACTTGGCTCAGGTCTCTCTTGGCTGGTGTTGATGGGTTGGTACGGTTCTGGCTATTACTTCCTCCATTCCCATTACCATTATTGGGGCCATTATGATTGTGCGAGCTACCTCCTCCATGGGTATGCTGAAAATGTCCTCCCGATTTAGGGGTAAAACGTGGCTTCTACTGAGCTCCAGGATTGTACTTTCCTTGTTCATACTTCCTCTTGCAGTTTTTAATCTGCTGCTGCTTCCCTTCAATCATAAGAGCGTGATCTACCAACTCCTGGTAGTTGTTGAAGCTTGCTACCATCAACTACATGCTCAACTCATCATTCAGTCCTTCCAGAAACTTCTCCTGCTTAGCTGCATCCGTAGCAACATCATCTGGGGCATAACGTGCTAGCTTACTAAAGTCATCCACATACTAGCCAACTGTCCGTCCTCCTTGGCGCAAGTTGCGAAACTCACGCTTCTTCATGGCCATAGCTCCTGTTGACACATGGGCAATACGGAAAGCCTGCTGAAATTGGTCCCATGTCACCGTGGCTATAGGGTAGGTGACAGTGTAATTCTCCCACCATGATGTTGCTGATCCATCCAACTGATGTGCAGCAAAGCGCACCTTCTCAGCATCAGTACATCCTGTAGTGGTTAACTCCCTTCCAATCTTGCGGAGCCAATCATCTGCTACTATAGGCTCGGTGCTACTAGAGAACACCAGCGGATTCAACCTAAGAAAACGGGTTATGTGATCCACAGGTGGTGGCGGTGGTGGGTTGTTGTTGTTGTTGTTCCCCTGATTCTGATTCTGGACTAGCAACTGATTCAACGTATTCTGCTGCTGGATCAACTAAGTGAGCTCCAGTGGGAAAGCAAATCCATTGTCACGTCTCGGAGGCATCTGGGGTTTAGAAAAGATGAGAATATAGAATAGAATGAGGTCTAGAGGGAAAACACTACCCATATGCGCATGAGGCAAATGCAAACAAAATCACTTCATTCAATCAAACAAGGGCATACAACGGTCTCTCTATCGTTACAAAAGTGCTCGGGCTATACTTGATACATGGGGGAATACTACTACTGTTATGGTGGTCGACTAGAAAAACTGCTCCGATGAAGACTCCATGATATCTGCTCCAGCTTCATCAACATAGTTATCATCGCTATCGTTTGGGTCTGAGTCGGTGTCGTCGATGATGATGTAGTTCTCTGGACAAGTGCAATCTTCGTCTTCTCCTCCAGTTGCGGGAAATCCCATGAATACTTTTAGCTTCTTTTTCAGATCATCGTTCTTCTCCACAAGTGTTGATATTTCCTCCCCATATCCATCGCGTGTAGACTTGAGTTCTTTTCTAGCTCCGTGATCTTGATCATGGCCTTCTTCAGGTCTATCATGCCTGCGCACATCTGGTTCTCCTGGTGTCGAATGTGCTGGTTTAACTCCTGGATGAAAGATGCAATTGATCTATCCTTCCTGGTGCTGATCATCTCCCATTGCTCATCTCGGCGCCCACAAATCTGGTAGATAGTATCCTTGAGATTCTTGTGGTAAACTTCTCCAATGCGTCCCATAGTGATGTGGGCTGCTATGCTCTTTCCTAGACTCCAGGTTGGTGCATCAAAGGAACCCTCTATGGGCTCAGTGACGGGCATGAACGTCCTTCCTGGAACTTGAACTTGAATCATCCAGCGCTCCTCTTCAGGTAAAGTGGCGTTGTAGGTTCCGGTGAAGTTTGGTACTCCGATGTTAAGATATATCTAGTGACTTCCTTCAAGTGACGTCCAAAGGGTGTATCTTTATCCGGTTGCGTGAACTTGTTCCTTGCATCCGCCATCCTAAAAGAGTAGAAAAGATGAGGAGTCAGAAATGAGAAGAGGGAGTATTGGTCTAGGGCTTTAGCTTAGTGGTCGTGTCCTACAGTCAGCTTGTGCTCTGATACCATCTTGTAGCGACCAGACCTCAAACAGTCCGATCTCTATGCTTTAGTGTCATCCCTGGATTAGTAATGCTGACATGCACAGTACTTGAAGGGTTTATAACAGAGTAGCAATCACACACTTATTACATCGCATGTCTCAAAAGAGAACTCATTATAATAAATATGGCTTAAGGTCATCTAATAACGATAACATCGGAAGGCTTGGAAGATAAGTGAGTCCATCAACTCCAATGGCATCACTAAGTATAGAACCACGACCTATAGGCACCTCTCGTCGTCTGAAAAGTCTGCAACATACGTTGAAGCCCGAAAACGGGTCAGCACTTGGAATATGCTGGCAATGTAACACATAGAGAGTAATGGAAGAATAAAGCTATACTACATGCATATATGGCTGGTGGAAAGCTCTATGGTTACAGTTTTTGCGTAAAGCCAATTTTTCCCTACTGCAAAGGAATAAATTTTATTTAACTATCATGGTAGTTGTTAAACATTGAGAGTATAGACACCTTCTCAATCCCAATTAAGCATCATCATTAAAACCCAACAAAATTAATTAAAGTAACATGATGAGATTCACACGATAATCCAAGTACTAGATACTCAAGACGTCCATAACCGGGGACACGGCTAACCATGATTAGTTTATACACTCTGCAAAGGTTTGCGCACTTTCCCCCACAAGACTCGATCTCCTCCGTTGGGATTCTTGCACTACATGGTGTTTGAGAAACGGATGACCGAGACATAGTCTTTCAGAAGCGCTAGCACCTTACGATCGGGTAGACAGTACCAATCTACATCCCCTACATCTGCTAGTCTACCACTATAAGAGTTCGCACGACTTAGTCAACTATGCTAGAGCCCATAGTAGCTTGTGGCTGCACACGGAAGTTTCTAGTATGAATAATCTCATGATCCCTTTGGGCCTGGGTGGCGGTCCATAAAGAAAAACAGGCAATCGCTGGAATACCCAAGTGCCTCAATCCACCCAGATGTGTATTAAAGTTGCCACCATAAATAAACCGTTAATTAACAATCTCACATCTGTCATGGATACACTCACCCAATCCACGTCTACTAGCATAGCATGACATGATAAGCAAACGTAGAAGTAACTCCCAAGGGTTTGATAATAAAACAGGTAATAGGTTCTACCTCATCTACTTCCCAAAATCCACATATTAAACAGATCCTAATCATGCAATTGTTTGAGGATTGATCTAATGCAATAAAACTGCATAGTAAAGAGGTATGATCAAAGTGTTACTTGCCTTGCTGATGATCCATGAAACCTAGAGATTCAAAGTAGCAAGCGGCGCACTCCGCGTTCTTTATCGCAAACAAACAAGCATACAATAAGTACTCATCTAATGCATGGGTAAAACTCAAATAAGAAATCTAACCAGAAAGTTCAACTTAAAAACTCCGGTTTGCAAAAAGAATCAAATCGAACAAAGCAACGAAAGACAAACAGCGAAAGAAACAAACTTCGTTTACTAATTTGGACCTAAGTCAAATTTTACAGATGCAAAAACTTGTTTGAGTTGGTTCAACGGAAAAAGGGTTTCGAGACGAAACTCCAGGCGCTTGAATCGACTGATTCCGATAAACGAGCGAAAAGATAAACTCAAACGAAAATTGAATCAGAAATAATCGCGGAAAAATAAGAAAAATGACGAACAGATTAACGAATGAACGTTCGTTAACTGAAGCTAAACGACGAATATTTGTTAGAACGGACGAACGAGCGAACGCTCGCTAAATAAATAAACCGGCAAAAAACGATCTATTTAAAAAACAAATCTAGGGTTTTCTAAAAAAAACCAGATCGGTTTCTTTAGAAAAACTGGGGCGACGGGCGGCTACCTTGGCTCGACTCCGGCGGGGTTCCGGTGCGGCGGCGGCTGCGGCGGCTGCTGCTGCTGCTGTGGCGGCGGGGCGGGTCGGGTGGCGGGGCTGGGAAGGGCGGCGACGGCTATTTAAGAGGGGGCTGCAGCTTGGGGAAGGGGCAAGGCGGTGGCGCGGAGGAGGAGTCCGGCTCGGACTTGGAGTCCGGGTCGGCGGCGGCGCAGCGCGGGGAAGGCGGCGGCGACTTTTTTTAAAATAATAATTCCACCAAACTAAGAAAAATCCTAGAAAAATAAATAAAAAACTAAAAATGGCAAAACAAATTTTCACCGTCTAAATAAAATATTTAGAACAAGATGAACATTTTCTTGGCCCTAAAATGCAGTTTTGAAAAACGTGCAATTTTTCCTAAATTCAAATAAAATAGCGAGAAAACTCCGAAAATAACCTGTTACTTGATTTTTTTATTAAACCTTCAATATGAATTTATTTTGGGAAAGTCATTTTATTCCCTCTCTCATATTTTCATTATAGAAATAATTGAAGATAAAATAAATAAAATCAATGGTCCTATTTTCAAAATTTGAGAAAAACCCAAATATGATAATAACGAAATCCCCAACTCTCTCCGTGGGTCCTTGAGTTGCGTAGAATTTCTGGATCAGGCCAAAATCAAATAAAATATGATATGCAGTGATGACCTAATGTATAACATTCCAAATTGAAAATTTGGAATGTTACAGGATCTCTTAAAAAAGATTAACAAGAGGATGAGGATCCATAACAATAGATATTTAGCAAGCGAAGATGCAAGCTAATAGAAGGCACATGGTAACACAAGCAAACAGAAGGACGAATGGAAGAGGGCGAATAAAACGGCAAAGGTGAAGTGGGGGAGAGGAAAACAAGAGGCATATGGCAAATAATGTAATGTGAGGGATAAGAGTTTGTGATGGGTACTTGGTATGTCTTGACTTGAGCGTAGATCTCCCCAACAACAGCGTCAGAAATCCTTCTTGCTACCTCTTGAGCATGCGTTGTTTTTCCCTTGAAGAGGAAAGGGTGATGCAGAAAGAAGCGTAAATATTTCCCTCAGTTTTTGAGAAACAACGTATCAATCCAGTAGGAGACTACATGCAAATCGCCTAGTACCTGCACAAACAAATAAGAACCTTGCAACCAACGTGATAAAGGGGTTGTCAATCCATTCACGACCACTTGCAAAAGTGAGATCTGATAAAAATAATAAGATAAATATTTTTGGTATTTTTGTATAGATTGGAAAGTAAAGATTGCAAAATAAACAGCGATAGAAATGGCAAGTTGACGGGAAACCAATATGATGTAAAGTAGACCCGGGGGCCATAGGTTTCACTAGTGGCTTCTCTTATGATAGCATATATTGCGGTGGCTGAACAAATTACTGCCAAGTAATTGATATAAAAGCGCATAGTTATGAGAATATCTAGGCATGATCATAAACACAGGCATCACGTCTGTGTCAAGTAGGCCGAAACGATTCCGCATCTACTACTATTATTCCACCCATCGACCGCTATCCAGCAAGCCTCTAGAGTATTAAGTTCATAAGAACAGAGTAAAGCATTAGGCAAGATGACATGATGTAGAGGGATAAACTCAAGCAATATGATATAAACCCCATCTTTTTATCCTCGATGGCAACAATACAATACGTGTCGGTTCCCTTTCTGTCCTGGGATCGAGCACCGCAAGATTGAACCCAAAGCTAAGCACTTCTCCCATTGCAAGAAAGATCAATCTAGTAGGTCAAACCAAACTGATAATTGAAGAGACTTGCAAAGATATCAAATCATGCATATAAGAATTCAGAGAAGAATCAAATATTGTCCATAGATAAACTTGATCATAAACCCACAATTCATCGGATCTCGGCAAACACACCGCAAAAAGTATTACATCGAATAGATCTCCAAGAACATCGAGGAGAACTTTGTATTGTGCACCAAAGTGAGAGAAGAAGTCATCTAGCTAATAACTATGGACCCGAAGGTCTGTGGTAAACTACTCACACATCATCGAAGAGGCAATGGTGTTGATGTAGAAGTCCTCCGTGATCGAATCCCTCTCCGGCAGATCGCCGGAAAAGGTTCCCAGATGGGATCTCACGGGTACAGAAGGTTGCGGCGGTGGAAAAGTGGTTTTGTGTCTCCCCTAGATGTTTTCAGGGTATAAGAGTATATATAGGCGAAAGAAGTAGGTCGGTGGAGCTACGAGGGGCCCACGAGGGTGGGGGCGCGTCGCCCTACCTCGTGGCCGCCTCGTGGCTTCCTTGACCTCCACTCCAAGTCTCCTGGATTGTGTTTGTTCTAAAAAAGATCCTCGCGAAGGTTTCATTCTGTTTGATATTCTTTTTCTGCGAAACACTGAAATAGACAAAAAAATAGCAATTTGCACTGGCCTTCGGTTAATAGGTTAGTCCCAAAAATAATATAAAAGTGCATAATAAAGCCCATTAAACATCCAAAACAGATAATATAACGACATGGAACAATCAAAAATTATAGATACGTCGGAGACGTATCAGTCTTCCTTTGCTGAGCCATGTGGTTAGTTCCAAATGCTAGCGAATACGTGGTTTGGTCGATTTATACGGTTTGTACAACATTAATACTTCGGTAAATCATGCCATCGGTCTAAAATAAAATATGATTCACTTTTGGTATATAACAAATTATTACGATATGGTTTCACTATATACCATAATAACCAAAGTTGGTATGAATTTGAAAATGACATAATAATAATTTGCAAATTTATGACTCAAAACACATACTATTTTACACAAATGGTATAAAAGTATATATGCAAGCACGGATTCATACGTTGATGGTTATGGATGTGCTTAGCATTTTTTTACAAGAAAATGACTATGTTACAAGAAAAATGTACGTGCTTAGTAGGAAATTTGGCTCATGTACAAGAAAAATGACAACTTGTATGGTTGTTCGCCTCAAGAAATATAAATTTATTTTTAATTAAATTTATTTGGTTAACCGTTTGGTTTTTTGGTATATACCATAGAAACCAAAGTTCAAAATTGTATGAAAAGTTTATACCATACCAAAACATAAAAACCGTAAAATTGTTCTGATTCGGTTTATTTTCGGTAGGTTTTTTGGTTCAGTTTCAAAATGCACAGAGTGATCTTCCACCTCATGTTTGTTTGCTGCCGCTTACTGATTTTGGCAACAAGCACTACTACAGGTCTTCATTGATCAATTAAAAGTAGTCCTCATTGATACGCCTCGAGTCCTCAGTGATGACTTAGTCATTAATGACGGGCCAGTTCACCCATCTGTGATCAATGTTATCACATGGGCTATGGTTCATCAATATAAATGACTTCGCTTATTAATGAGAGAGATTCGACTTTACTGATAAGAGAAATTATTTATTTTAACAAGAACAAATCGAATAAACTCCAAGTTACATCAATGTTCAATAAGAGAAAGATTTGCTTTTATGACAATATAAACTCCAAGTTACATCAATGTTCTTCAAATTTTCATCTATGATCCAACCTTTTCCATCTACATGTTCTTTTTTCATGTGTCTAGGAAGGGAACTACGGAAAACTAGACACGCACTAGCCGGACTAATCTCAAAGGATTTGAATAGCCACATATGGCCCTGAAAGGAAGGAGGGATGGACGAATGGGCCACAGTCCATCCTGAGATTTCCCAACATTATATGTCATAGAAAAATAGCCCACCATGACCCACAATTCATATGAAAAGTCAATTATCGGCCACCATGCCCAAAAAAACTGGATTCACAACTGGTATGTCGTGAACAAAGTGCAAAAACTAGACATCTACCTTCTTTCCTCTCTATCACGATGAATCTGACTTTAGTTGTTATGTTTTCCCCTACATGTTCACCTCACAAAGGGAGCATGTTCTTGGCTTGTTGCTTAGATCCCTTGAGGTAATTGTGGTAAGGTATATAGGTAAATAACAATATATCAACATAAGAGGAACTCTAGTAGAGTAGCCATATTAGTGTACTCCATGTTCATAAGGAGCGCTGATACGTCTCCAACGTACCTACTTTTTCTCACGATTTTCCTCTTGTTTTGGACTCTAATTTGCATGATTTGAATGAAACTAACCCCGTACTGACATTGTTTTCAGCAGAACTATCATGTTGTTGTTTTGTGTAGAAATAAAAGTTCTCGGAAAGGAACGGCACTTTTTGAGGATTTTTTTATACCAATAATAAGAATTTCTGGAGCCAAGACCCATCGGAGAGGGGGCCCTGGGTGGGCACAACCCACCAGGGTGTGCCCCCTCTCGTGTCGCGCCCAGGTGGGTTGTGGTGGCCCTGCTGATGACCCTCCTGATACTATAAATTCACATTATTCTAGAAAAAAATAGGGAGAAAGAATTATCGCGATCCATGAGACGGAGCCGCCGCCAGGCCCTGTTCTTCCTCGAGAGGGCAGATGCGAAGTCTGTTTGGGGCTCCGGAGAGGGGGATCTTCGTTCTTCGTCATCACTAACCCTTCTCCATCGCCAATTCCATTATGCTCCCCACTGGGAGTGAGTAATTCCTTCGTAGGCTCGCTGGTCGGTGAGGAGTTGGATGAGATTCATCATGTAATCGAGTTAGTTTTCTTAGGGCCTGATCCCTAGTATCCACTATGTTCTTAGATTGATGTTGCTATGACTTTGCTATGCTTAATGCTTGTCACTTTGGGCCCAGGTGCCATGATTTCAGATCTGAACCGTTTATGAATTCATCATTATATCCATGTTTTAGATCCGATCTTGCAAGTTATAGTCACCTACTACGGTTATGATCCGGCAACCCCGGAGTGACAACAACCGGGCCCACTCCCGGTGATGACCGTAGTTTGAGGAGTTCATGTATTCACTATGTGTTAATACTTTGTTCCAGTTCTCTATTAAGAGGAGGCCTTAATATCTCTTAGTTTCCAGTATGGACCCCGCTGCCATGGGAGGGTAGGACAAAAGATGTCATGCAAGTTCCTTTAATAAAGCACGTATGACTATTTACGGAATACATGCCTACATTATATCGATGGACTGGAGCTAGTGCCATATCGCCCTAGGTTATAACTGTCACATGATGAATATCATCCAACAAGTCACCGATCCAATGCCTACGAATTTATCCTTATTGTTTGTGCTAAGTTATTACTGCTATCATCACTGTTACACTTGCTACAAATTACTGCTATCACTGTTACTGTTATCGTTGCCACTGTCACTACTATCAAAACTATCAAATACTTTGCTACTAATCATATTGCTGCAGATAATTAATCTCCAGGTGTGGTTGAATTGACAACTCAGCTGCTAATACCTTCAAATATTCTTTGGCTCCCTTTGTGTCGAATCTATAAATTTGGGTTGAATACTCTACCCTCGAAAACTGTTGTGAACCCCTATACTAGTGGGTTATCAAGTGCCATAGATATTATATGAGGCTGCCGAGACTCTAGGCACACACACAATCACCATAATGTGGCAACCATGATTGTGGGACCCATGTGTCAATGGGGCATATTTCCCCCAATTAAAATAAGAAGCCATGTAAGATGGGGGACCACGTGAAGTTTCCTTTCCGTCACACACAACTGTCATATGAAGCGCGCTCCAAAAGACAACCCAAATCGTCATATATGGAGCCTGGGACGCTAGATATGAAGGATGCTCCATAAATTATGGCAACTCCAAAATTGCATAATATTTGTTATTATGGTGATCAAGCCAATATAATGACCCTCCCAGAGTTAGTTTAAGGGTCCGTTCATTTGGGGTTATGCCTGGCTACCAAAATAAGTTGCCCCTACCCAACTTATTCTATCAACCCAAGCTAAAAAATTATTGTATAAGTCTAGTTATTTAGGGTTAACTAGTAGGTTTCTAGAATAAATATTTAAATTGGGTTGCCCGAATAAGCTGCGCAGGGGCAGCTTATTTGGGAGCCACCTATAAACCCCAAAAGAACTAGCCCTAAGTGTGGTAAGACTCCAAGACCATGTCCAATGCAGGTACTCGAGATTAGATACTCCATGTCCAAAAATCCATCTCTGTGCCTGAGCTCATCTACTCCCGAGCTACAGTAAATTTTTAAAAAATACTAGAAAAAATTAAAGAAATCTTAATTTTAGTTTTTTTGCATGGAAGATGTTCAAGTGTGTGATGTCCACATAAAATTTCATCCTCTTTGGATATTTGAGGAGCACCTGGCAAAAAAGAGAAAATTGGTCCGAAGAGTGCGTGAACAGTAACCTTACTCATATAGCTGAATTTGTCTTTTTTGTCGCGCGCTCCTCAAATGTCCAAACTCCGCTAAATTTTACACGAATATCACGCACACGAGCATCTCGCTTGCAAATTTTTTTCTAGTTTTAGTGACTTTTTGTTTTTGCTCGGGCTCAGCAGAAACGCGATCTCCTCCATGTCCCACTAATCTCCACTACTTCAAAAAAATCATAGTGTTTCTTTGGAAGAGTGCTTTGTTCAATCTTACATATGTTCCTCTCTCCCTCTCTCTGTTTTGAATTTTCCCACTATCTCTGACTTTTACTGATTGTCAATAAATTGGTATCAAATTAGTGATTTTTATTTTGATAGGTAAATCACGAGCAGGATTTTATAAATATTTATTTACATAAACACATTATTATATGCATGCAAATCATGGGCTAATGTGTTAGAATATTTATATTCCTTTGCAACACAGTGACAATTATCTACTCCCTCCGTTCCTAAATATTTGTCTTTGTAGACATTTCAAATGACTACTACATACGGATGTATGTAGACATATTTTAGAGTGTAGATTCACTCATTTTGCTCCGTATGTAGTCACTTGTTGAAATGCCTAGAAAGACAAGTATTTAGGAACGGAGGGAGTAGTTGATATATAATGAATCCTCTAAGTGTATTACTTAGAAGAGATGCTTATGCTTGCTTGGAAAAGTTGTAACTCACATAGCTTTCCTAATTTTAAAGATTTGAGTTGGTAATGAGTTCACTCATCTCCTCAAACTCTTACACGTGAGACCCACCTCACCTCATCACATGTGAAAACCTATTGTAACTGCAGTCGAAATAAAATCTGTCCTAATTTTAGTTTTTAAATATTTGAGTTATTGATACATTCACCCACCTCCTCAAACTCTAAAAAATAAGACCCACGCCATCTCCTCACATGTGAGACCTACTGTAACTGTGACCAAAACAGCGGGATTCAAACTTCACACGTAGCATAGCATAAGATCGTCCTTGGACTTATCTCGACCACTATATCTTAATTAGTGCGAGTGTTCCTTCCGTCTAGCTGAAGGGATTCCCTCCTACCTGTAACTACTAGGCCATCCCATATTCGCTAGTGTTTTTTTCATTTGCTGGATTTCAGTTGCGTTTGCTTGGTTGGTTTCCCCTGGGTTTTTTGTTTTTTGCTTTCAGTATTTTTTTTGACCGGTTTCCTTCGTGTTTTCACCGGTTTTCTTTGGCTCTTCTATTATCTTTGCCTTTTCATTGGTTTTCTTCGTTTCTTCCTCGGTTTTCAACATTTTTACCTTTTTTTTCTTCGTTTCTTTTCTCGGTTTTCATTTTTTTCTTTTCTTTCTAGTTTCTTCATTTTTCTTTGTTTTCATCGGTTTCCTTTTCTTTTCTCAGTTTCATTCTTTCGCAATGTTTTATTCAGGTTTTCACTTTATTTTCTCTGTTTTCGTATTGATTTTTATTGGGTTTCTTCTTTTCTTTTTCTTTTTTTTGTCGATTTTCATCTGTTTTCATTTTTAGTGCAACACATGTTAACCTTTTTTCAGTACACGTTCAATATTTTTCTTGTACATCATAAACGTTTGTTATATACACGTGTAACATTTTTTTAATATATGATAACTATTTTTGAAAAATTATTTTTTATGTCTAATTTTTTCATACACATTATAAATTATTGTTATATATCTAATATATTTTCAATGTGCATTTAACATTTTACTAATTTAAGATTAGCATTTTTTTCAATACATGGTCAAGAAAATTTAATTTTTTTAACATTTTTCAAATACAGGAATAACATTTTTTTGAATACACGGTCAACATTTTTCTATATACATTCAACATTTTTTGAAATGCTTGATTAACATTTTCAAATATGAAACATATTCGTTATACACATTCAAAAGAATTCAAATAAAAGATTAGCATTTTTTAATACATGGTCAACATGTTTCCTATAGACATGAACATTTTTCAAATGTTTCATTAACATTTTTCAATCCTTGTTTAACATTTTTTAAATGCTTGATTAAAAGATTTTAAATACATGATCAAGTTTTTCACACCAATTGTATATATTTTTTATACATGGTCGGCCTTTTTTCTATACATATTTAAAATTTTAAAATACATGATTAAATTTTTTTAAACATTGTATACATGATATTATTTTTTAGACAATTATTTTTGTAATGTATATGTTTAGAATATTTTTAACTGCAAAAACTAAAAAACAAAAACAAGATACATGAAAAAGAGATAAAAACGAGGCAGTGGCCTGACGCGCACCAGGGCAGTCCTTTCGCGTGGTCCTTTAGGCGAGACCTGGCACTGTCTCGTGTGACGCGAGACATAGTCGCGCCTACTTTTCGTCGCCAACGGTTGAACCGTCATCTCATTTGGTGTTTCTTCTTCACGGGCCTTCCTTTGTCTCCTGGTGTGGCTAGCCTACTTTTGAACGAAATACCCATCAGACCGCAACCATGCCCCGGGACGCAAAATCAGTAATCAATAAGTACTCTTTGCAAACATCACTCCCACATTGTTAGGTTACGACATGTGGCGTCCTGCATGCGTGCCACTTGTAGCAACCTGAAAGTTTTCCTTTGCTTTAGAGTTGTTTATTCAAAACGTTTTATCTCTTAAACCGTGTGTCCAAATCTCGAAGCATTTTTTACCGTTGGATTCTCTCGCGTTGAGATCTTCAAAACTAGATCCCATGTTGATAAGTTTCGACCAAAAAACACCAAAATCTGGACAAAAAACCCGAATCGGGGGCACGTTTTTATCCCTTTCTGAAGAGGCATGCGTTTTCCCCCTTTTCGAGAGGTGCGATTGTGCCTTTCAAGGAAGCAAATCTGTGCCTGAACACGAAGTAAATGTATTCCTCTCGTGTAAGAAAAAATGTGTTGTTTTCCCTTTCAGAGAGGCATGGTCGTGCCACTCGCGGAAGCAAATCCGTGCCTCCACGATAAGTAAATATGTGCCTCTTGCGAAAGGAAAAAACGCGCTTTTTCCCTTTCCAAGAGGCACGATCATGCCTCTCGCGGAAGCAAATCCGTGCCTCCACGAGAAGTAAATTTGTGCCTCTCACGAAAGAAAAACACACGCTTTTTTCACTCTGTGAGGCACGACCTCGCGGCAGCAAATCCGTGCCTTCACAAGAAGTAAATATGTCACTCCAAGAAGCAAAAAATAAACATATTTCTTTTCCTTTCCAAGAGGCACGACCGTGCCTCTCGCGGAAGCAAATATGTGCCTCCACACGGAGTAAACATGTGCCTCTCGTGGAAGAAAAAAATTGTCTTCTACAATCTGTTGTCAATAAGATGTGGCTTGATGGCCACCTCACCCTTCCTATTGAGTGTCATGACCCAGATTTTCCTATCATTCAGTATGCGGACGATACAATCTTGATTTTACTTGCGGTTGAGGCTCAGTTAGTTGCTCTGAGAGATATGTTACATGTGTTTGTTGTCTCCACTGTCCTGAGAGTTAATTTTGCAAAATCCATGATGGTACCTATAAATGTTCCAAAAGCTGAGCGATCATGCTTTCTCAAGTTTTTCAGTGTGTCCTTGGAACTCTGCCGTTCATCTATCTTGGTCTTCCTTTGGGCACTACTAAACCCATGATCCAGGATTTGATGCCCCTGGTGGATTCAGTTGAGAGGCGTCTGACAGCTAGTTCTGCCATGTTGAATCAAGGTTGTCGGCTTCAGTTGTTGAGATTTGTTCTTTCTTCCATGCCCATATATTTCATATGCTCCTTGTCCATACCACCTGGCATCATCAAGCAGTTGGAGCGAATCATGAGGCAATGCCTTCGGAGAGGGAACTCTGACACTCCCATGCAATCACTTGCAGCATGGGACTTGGTTTGTAGACCTAACAAGAAAGGTGGTTTGGGTGTTATTAATCCACACCTTCAGAATCAGGGGCTTCTCATTAAGCACTTACATAAATTCTACAATAAGGATGATATACCTTGGGTATCATTGTTGTGGAATTTATACTATGATGGAGTAGTCCCACAAGCCACTGTCCTCTGTGGCTTATTTTGGTGGAAAGATATCTTCAAATTAGTTGACAACTACAGAGCCATAGCCTCTGCTTTAGTTAATAAGGGGGATTCGGTTTTGCTCTGGTCTGATGCTTGGAAATTGGATGGTTCTACTATGCCTTTGAAACAAAGACTACCACGGTTATTTCTTATGTTCTGGATGATAAGATCTCTGTGGCGGATTTCATTGATAGTCCGAATAGAGCCTCTTTTTTCCAGCTGCCTATCTCCCAACAAGCTGCAACTGAATTGGATTCCCTCATTTCCTGGGTTGATAATTTGCAAAGGGACCCCTATGCTAATGATGTTTGGTCTTGGGTTGGACCCTCTGGAGCTTACATGTCAAAGAGCTACTATACCATTATGCATTCTCACATGCCCACTATCGAGCCCTGCAAATGGTTATGGAGCAGTCGATGCATGCTGAATATTAAGGTTTTTGCTTGGCTGTTATTCTTCGACGGACTCAACACCAAAGACCTGCTCGTGAGGAGGCACTGGCGTGCTGTTGAGGATGATAATCTTTGTGTGTTGTGCCATCAGCATACATATGAGGATCGCCAACACCTGTTCTTTCTTGTAACTTCAGTACCAGAATTTAGAATTATCTTCAGATTGATTGGACTGGCGGCTCCAATGTTCATCAAAGCATCTCTTTGGCCAGGCAGAGATTTGCTAAAAGCTTCTTCTTTGAGGTGGTCTTCACGACGGCTTGAAATATTTGGATACTTAGAAATGGCAGGACCTTTAGAAGGGAAAGAGCTACTTTTAGTACTTGGCGTTGTAATTCCGTACAGGATTTAACTCTGCTCTCCCATAGAGTCAATGCTCATGTTAGACCCCACCTTTTGATTTGGTTGGAGGGGCTTCATTGAGTGATGCTTGTATAGGTAGGTATAGGTAAGCTTGGCCTCTCTGGCCTTTCTTTTTTTGTAGCTTTAGTTTTGTACAACTGATTTGTTTTGGACTATTTTCTTTTTGAAATAAAAGACTGTGAGGCTTTGCCCTGCAGTAGTTAGTCAAAAAAAGAAAAAAATTATGTTTTTATTCCCTTTCCAAGAGATAGGAGTGTGCCTCTTGCAGAAGCAAAGCTGTGACTCCACGAGAATTAAATTTGTGCCTCTCGAGGAAAAAATGTGTCTTTTTTCTTTCCAATAGGCACGACCATGCCTCTCACAGAAGCAAATCCGTGCCTCCACACAAAGTAAATCCATGTCTCTTGTGGAAGGAAAACAACGAGTTTTTTCCTTTCCGAAAGGCACGGCCGTGCCTCCATGAGAAGGGAAAAAAAAGAAAGCGCATTTTTTCCTGTTTCCGGGAGGCACGACCATGCCTCTCACCAAAACAAATCCGTGCCTTCATGAGAAATAAATTGGTACCTCTCACGAAAAGGGAAAAAACATATTTTCTGCGCAAAAAACATTTTATTTATTTTTTGGTCCAAAACATAAAAAAATTCGGGGGAAAACTGAAAAGCCGATAAAAAATTCATGTAAAAGCCGAAAATGCGTATAAAAAAATTAAAATAAAAAACAAAGTTTAGATGGAGCGCTCAGAGCGCGACACGTGACTGCAGCTGAGAGCATGTCAAGTACTCCTCAATTAGTTGCTCTCCTCGGGACGTCGGTCAAACGAGACGGGACCTCCTATATAGCGACCTGCGCGCTGGGGAACATACCGACGCACAACCTGTCGCACTTGCAGACGCGACCTTGGGCCAGCCCAGGTGTGGGACGTGGGTCCCTTTTTTTGATAAGTTTTTTTATTTTCCTTTTTGGTTTTCTGCTTCTTTTAAAATGTTTGGGATTTGTAGAAAATTTCAGAATTTCCAAAATGTTCACTAATGCAAACAAATGTTCACGAATTAAAATTTGTTCATGAGTTCAGAAAAAGTTCAAAATTCACAAAAATGAACATTTTATGAAATATATTTTATAAATTTAATGATTTTTTGTATTTTGATGAAGAAGGTGTCGTTTTTATGATCATTTTTTGGATGTCAATGAACATTTTTGTATTTAATGTAATTTTTTAATTTTCACGAACAAATTTTGATTTCGAGAACAGTTTTCCAATTCGATGAAGAATTTTTTAAAATTCACTAACAATTTAAATACGATGAACATTTTTTTATCATGATGAACAAATTTTGAATCCGTGTACATTTTTTGAATTCAATGAACATATTTGATTGTGATGAACATTTTTTACTATGATGAAGATGTTTTTACTTCGCTGAACAAATTTTGAATTTCAAAAAGATCCGCCAAACGAGAGGGCCGTGGGGTCCAGCGCCGCCGATACTCTCGGACGTCTCTACGCCATTTTTGCAGTAAAGACCTGCTCACATTTAAACCATAAACCATGCTCTCTCTTTTTTTTCGAGAAAAACCGTAAACCATGTTCTACTGTGCTGTAAGCCTGTGTGAGTCTGGTGTACCGTATACCTAGCCTACTGTACCTGCTGGCTGCTGCCGTTCCCAGTTGGACCGTATCGAATCCGTTTTTCAGCCAGCTAGTCACGCCAGCCGATTCGATAGGACTGCTACTAAGCTGCATGCGTCACGGGTGAGGGAAGTCGGGTGACGTGGCCCTGACATATGGGCTGCCAATGCCGTCGGTCTAATCATGGAGATTACTGATACTGCCAAGAAATGTCCTGATTTTTTTCTAGATCAAGAAATATGTGGTATCATATCTTCCTAAGGGCATCTTCAAGGCGGATCGAGGCCGGCTTGCCGGCCAGCTTGTCCGAGGTCTCCGACGACGAGGAGGACACCACAATGAAGACTGGCTCCGACGACTTTGCCCCGGCTCCCGCGCCTCCTGTGCACGCCAGCTTCACCATGGGGTAGGCACACTTCAACGCCGTCATGGCGGAGTTGCATCATGCACCGACGCCTCTGTCAGGGTTCCAGCAGGTACGGGAGGAACAACGGTACAACATGTTCCTCCTGGAGCAGCACCGGCTAGCGGAGGGCCAGAACTACGGCGAGCGCGCAAGCAAGGAGGCTGTGGCGGCCATGGCCGCGGCGAACCCCAACTTCGTGGCGGAGCAGCATGCCATCTACGACGCCGTCCGCGCTCAACTCGCCACTCGCCAGGAAGCGGCCGCCGCAGAGGAGAACAACGTTAGTTGCGCCTCTTACGCGGCGCCGACGAACCATCAGCCAGCCTGGTGGGACGAAGACAACACCGGCGCCACCATTTTCATTGTGGACCTCACATCGGTGACGGACTGGTCACAGACTCCTCCGAGGATGAGTAGACCACGGGAGGCGACGGTGCCTTGTGTCCTATGTGGGCTGGTCCATCTTCCATATTTTACTTTTTCTCGCCGTTGACCGCACCTTCACTTCATCGGCCTTATCGTCGGTGCAAGTGCAAATGGATGGAGGATGACACGGGCTTGTACGCCGGGCGTTGCTGCCATGATAGGATTAGGGGCGACCGCGCAAGCATGACAAATTTCTTTTTTTGTTCTAAATGTGAAGAAATTCGTCATGCTTGTATGAAATCGGGTCGTGTTTACATTAATTTCATCGGTTTGTTAAAAAAAGTTTGAAATGTATGTGGTTAGTGTTAGATGTCGTCCTCCGCATCTGCGTCAGCGGACTGGTCTCCCTGCCCACAGATGGACGCTGGAGGATTTTTTTTCGGGGTTGCCGTTGAAGATGCCCTAATACCATAATATC
>NC_057794.1:579422378-579427729 GCF_018294505.1 Triticum aestivum
GGGGGCCTAAAATAATGCTCCTACAAGCATACTAGTACCAGAATACCCCAAAAGGTGTCGAGGTACTACTACAGTTTTGGGAGTAGATGAACAGTATAGGGAGCCCAGAAGGAGTACAGTACAGAGCTATAGGGCAGTATACAAGGAGGTGGCTGCAAGCCTGCAAGTGCAAGCCGCTAATTAACCATCGATCTCGAGAGATGCTCTCTATAGATTATGCATGCATGTCTCTCGTGCTTAGCGCGTGAACGAAAGCATTGTTAAGTAAAGCAATCTCGAGGCCTTTTCAGGCGACAGCCTTTTGAACAGCGATCTCCATCCCCTTCCTCGGGGAAACCAGTTTGGCGCTACTGCTAATTGTTCCATCTGACGATGGATTCTGCATGCCGCTTATATTTAATCTGCTTGATTAGCTGAATGTTTTGGGGCATCGCACGTGCATCGGTACGTGCATGTGATCGATCAGTCTCAGGGTTGAGACCACTGATTAAACTACCAATGCAGATCCACTAGTGTTTGTTAACTGGACATGATGATGGAGTAGACTAACTAATTCGCGGCATTGACCAGAAGAGCGCAATGGTGCACCGCAGTAGCATTCTCTTGGATGATGAGTTCTTGAACCCCCATCTTTTGCGGGCAGGTGAGTTGGTAACCCACATGGGTTACATTCGAAATTCCATAATAAAATATTATTATTCAGGTAGAAATTTGTAAATTGTGTCTCTCAAATCTCCGCAAACATTACACACTGGTTGAATTGTTAGAAGTATTTTACATGAATCTAGTTATTAGAAAAATTCAAAAAACATCAAAGTGTATGTCTTGGAGTTATTGATGTGGTACCATAGATATTTACATTATTTGAGGTGAACCCAATCAAACTTTAATAATATGACTTTAAGGCATCTCCAACGCCGGCCCCCAAACAGACATAGTATTTGTCTGCGAAGAGTGATAGGGAAGCTGGTCATCCAACGCTTGACGTAAACCTCCACCCGCATTAAAATTAGATTTGGATAAAACTCATTCAAACACGATGAATTTCGTGCAAATGGACAGAATTTTGATGTATTTCATATAAATAGGACGATATTTCGTCCATTCAACAAAAAAAAACTAAAAAACTAAACTAAACTAGCTTGTAGCGGACGGTGACCTTGTAAGCCTCGCTGGCCTAGACGGCGGCACCTTCATCGCCGTCGGTGTCATCATCATCGTCATCGTTAGACCGGTCCTTCCATTGGCGGAAAGGCGCGGGGGCGTGGCCACCGCCTTGCCCTCGCGAAGGAGCCTCTCCGTTTACTCTTGCGTCGTGCGGAGAGCCACCTTGGCCAATGCGATTGCGGCGCCTCGTCGAACTTGCGAACACCACCCAATGCGCCGCCTACTCCTCCAAAGATGCTACATGACGAGGGACGCTCCGTTCATCAAGGTAAATGAGGAGGCGCCCGCGCGCCTTTGTGATCGCCAAGGGCACCTCCTCCTTCACAGCCTTGCCGCGTGAAACGTGGCACTGCGGCGACGTCGACTCCTCCTTCACGTGGCGTCCTATTTTGGACGCCATAGTTGCGTCGGGAGGGGGGGGGGCACCGGATTCGCCTTAATGTGTGGAAGAGGCGGTGACACTGGATGACGCTCACGTGGTGCCCATGTGGTGACGGCGTCTCCTTTCTGTTGCGGGCTGACAACATCGGAACATGATACTTGAAGGAGAACTCGATCGTGAGTTCCATCAGTGCCTAGTAGCCCTCGTTCGTTGTCGTCGCCTCCGTGAGGAGAAGCAGCTGCTGCAGCATCTCCTGCTCCTCCTCGCCTTCGAAGGAGATGATGATCTCTTCCTTCTCGACATTGTTGTGGAGGTTGATGGCCCCGTAAAGCGACGACAACGGTGCCAAGATCCGGATTCGGAAGGAGATCCGGAGTCGTCACATGTCAACAAGGAGAACCACGACTTCCACATCGTTGATGGCTGTGAGCGGCGACAGAGAGGAGCGGAGAGAATAAGATATGTGGTCTGGTGTGGACGGCGGGCAAGCCGTTCTTAATTAGGTGTGGCCAAGTGTGACGCCCCCGATTCAATCGTACACTAATCATGCACGCAAATGTGTACGATCAAGATCAGAGACTCACGGGAAGATATCACAACACAACTCTACAAATAAAAATAAGTCATACAAGCATCATAATACAAGCCAGGGGCCTCGAGGGCTCGAATACAAGTGCTCGATCATAGACGAGTCAGCGAAAGCAACAATATCTGAGTACAGACATAAGTTAAACAAGTTTGTCTTAAGAAGGCTAGCACAAACTGGGATACAGATCGAAAGAGGCATAGGCCTCCTGCCTGGGATCCTCCTAACTACTCCCGGTCGTCGTCAGCGGCCTGCATGTAGTAGTAGGCACCCCCAGTGTAGTAGGAATCATCGTCGACGGTGGCGTCTGGCTCCTGGACTCCAGCATCTGGTTGCGACAACCAGAAAGAAAGGAAAGAGGAAAAAGGGGGGAGAAAGCAACCGTGAGTACTCATCCAAAGTACTCGCAAGCAAGGAGCTACACTACATATGGATGGGTATATGTGTAAAGGGCCATATCGGTGGACTGAACTGCAGAATGCCAGAATAAGAAAGGGATAGCTAATCATGTCGAAGACTACGCTTCTGGCAGCCGCCGTCTTGCAGCATGTAGAAGAGAGTAGATTGAAGTCCTCCAAGTAGCATCTCCAAGTAGCATCTCCAGTAGCATCGCATAGCATAAACCTACCCGGCGATCCTCTCCTCGTCGCCCTGTAGAAAAGCGATCACCGGGTTGTATCTGGCACTTGGAAGGGTGTGTTTTATTAAGTATCCGGTTCTAGTTGTCATAAGGTCAAGGTACAACTCCAAGTCGTCATGTTACCGAAGATCACGGCTATTCGGATAGATTAACTTCCCTGCAGGGGTGCACCAACTTACCCAACACGCTTGATCCCATTCGGCCGGACACACTTCCCTGGGTCATGCCCGGCCGCGGAAGATCAACACGTCGCAGCCCCACCTAGGCTCAACAGAGAGGTTAGCACGCCGATCTAAACCTAGGCGCCCAGGGGTCTGGGCCCATCACCCTGAACACACCTGCACATTGCGAGGGCGGCCGAAAGCAGACCTAGCCTAGTGGCGTTCCAGTCCAATTCGGCGCGCGCCGCTTAGTCGCTGACGTCACGAAGTGCTTCGGCTGATACCACGACGCCGAGTGCCCATATCTTTCCCACGTAGTTGGTTAGTGCGTATAGGCTCGTAGCCAACTCAGATCAAATACCAAGATCTCGTTAAGCGTGTTAAATATCCGCGAACGCCGAACAGGGCCAGGCCCACCTCTCTCCTAGGCGGTCTCAACCTGCCCTGTCGCTCCGCCACAAAGATCCACTCGCGGGTGCTCCACCAGCCGACCCGTCTTTGGTCACCACATGTATCATGTATAACGTATATAGTATATACCCGTGATCACTTCCCGAGTGATCACGGCCCGATAGTATAGCACAGCAGACGGACAAGAATGTAGGGCCACAGATGAAAAATACTAGCATCCTATACTAAGCATGTAGGATTGCAGGTAAAGGTAACAACAGTAGTAGCAAGGACAGGCTATGCATCAGGATAGGATTAACGGAAAGTAGTAACAAGCTACACTACTCTAATGCAAGCAATATAGAGAAGAGTAGGCGATATCTAGTGATCAAGGAGGGGGCTTGCCTGGTTGCTCTGGCAAGAGAGAGGGGTCGTCAACTCCGTAGTCGAACTGGGGCATCAGCATCGTCACGGGGTCTACCGAAGAGAAGAGGGGGGAGAAACAGTAAATACATAGCAAGCAAGTGCATAACAGGATAACAGGCAGAGCTAGACGTGTTCTAACGCGGTATGAGGTGATACCGGTGAAGGGGGGAAGCATCCGGGAAGTATTCCCGGGGTTCCGTGTTTTCGGGCAGAGGAGCCGGAGGGGGAAAGTTGCGAGTTCGATAGGTTAGGGGGGTGTGGCGGATGAACGGGTTGCGTATCCGGAATCATCTCGTCGTTCAGAGCAACTTTCATGTTGAAAATAATTTAATCCGAGTTACGATTAAAAGTTATGATTTTCTAAAGATTTTATTAATTTCTGGAATTTAATTAGTTATTTGAATTAATTTGAAAGTGGAATAATGACATCAGCATGATGTCATGCTGATGTCAGCAGTCAACAGAGTTGACTGGTCAACTTGACCAGTGGGTCCCACTGGTCAGTGACACATTTTTAATTAAACATTTTAATTAACCTAATTAGTAATAATAGGGGGTGGGCCCCACTGTCATACTCTGTTAGCTAATTAACAGTAGTTAATTAGGTTAATTAGTCATTAGATTAATTAATCTTAATTAGCTAAGTTAATCAGAATTAATTAAGTTAATTAATTAGTTAATTAATTATTTATTTATTTTTATTAATTATTATTGATTTATTTTTTTATATATTTTTTAACTTTTTTTAACAGACACGTTCTCTAGGGGCGTGGGGCCCCTTCGTCATTGGCTTAGTGGCCATAGTGGTGCGGGCGCTGGGCGTCAGCGCCCGACTAGGCGAGCGCCCAGATCGACAGGAAGGGGGGCAGCCACGGGCGTGGCGAGGCCGCCGGCGTGGCCACCGGCGCCCACGACGCCGGCCAAGGGAACGGAGGGCGGCGCCATGGGATGGCGGCAAGAGCAGCAGCAGGGGAGACGGCCATGGTGGGCGCGCACGAGACGGGGCGCGTGCGAGGCGGTGAGCCGTCCGAGCGCGCAGGGGAGAGCAGCACAGCGGGCGCAGCGGCTCACAGAGGAGCAGGGGCGCGGCCATGCGTCGGGCGTGAGCCGGGTGAGGCGCGAACGCACCGGGGCGGAGTCGGGGCGATGGCAGGGGGAAGGCGGCTCCAACACGGGGTGCACAAGCGGGCGACGCCGGCAGGCCGCGGGCGGACGAGCGGGGACACACTAGGTGCGGGGCTCGCGTCGTGCGGAGCTGCGGGACGCGGCCGGGCGCGGTGAGCGCGGACGAAAGGAAGGGGAGAGGGGAGGCGGAGGCCGAGGGCCTCACCGGCGTTTGCAGGGGCACATGGGCGTCGAGGCTCGGGGGCGACCCGTGGGGAGGAGGACGGGGACGATCGACGGAGACGGGGAGGCGGTCCGACGAGGTAGTGGCGGGACGAGGCGGCGACATTGTCCACGTGCGACGGTTGTGTCGTATGGCAACGGCGTTGATGAAGGGGGCGTCGGGCTCATTGCCCCTTCCTGATCCAGATCAGGTCGGGGAAGAGGAGCGAGGGGTTGAGGCGAGCCGGAGACGGGCGGCGGCGGCTCCAGATC
>NC_057794.1:579427944-579431004 GCF_018294505.1 Triticum aestivum
TGTTTAGTTTTTCTTTTTCGTATTTTCTTTTCTTTTATCTATTTACTTTTCTGTTTTAAATCATTTTAAATTATTTAGGCCTTTTATAAAAATGTGTTTACTACACCATATTTATCTATGTAATATTTAGTACAAATCGAACATTTTTATTTTAATGTCTGAAAACTTTTATTATTTACCAAACTTTGAATTTGATTTGGACCGGTTTTGATCTAACGATAGATTAGTAGCGGTAACCGTGGTGACGTGGCACCATTAGTGTGGGATCACTGTAGCTTAATTATCCGGGCGTCACACCAAGCGAACGAACAGGCAGCCGACTTCAATGCGGCGAACCAGCCGGAGTAGGATTCTCGGTTGGTGCGTCGTCATTGAAGCGGCGCGGCCCACTCGTCCGATTGCGTTGTTATGCCTGACATCAATGTTGTGTGTCACGTCCGCTCTTGAGCGGCCTGGCCGGCATGAATGTGCGACGATCACTCTGCGCTGAGAGGGTTTTTCGGGTGAGACGTGGTGGTCTGGCGCGTGTGTGGCAACGGTCGAGACGTCCGAAAGGCTCCCCTGATTTGCAAAATTTCGGACAAGCAGACGCGTCCGCGGACTAATGAGGTACCGTGTTGGATAGATTACAACGCTCGAACACTTTGGTTTCAGATTTTTGTGGAGCTTTTCAGGGTCTGACGTTGGAGATGCAACTAGGACAGAAAAATCGTGCATTGTAAACATGGAGGGAGGGAGCAGCACGTGACATTTTGCCTTTTCATTCACGGCCAGACATCCTTATAGAAGGAATTTTTGCACTGATCAAGATCACAAGGGAGGCCCTAAATTCAAATCTACTGCCGCCGGTATTTGCAAATGCAACCGTCTAGTACTACTACTATATAAGTATTCGCGCGTACGTACTCACTGTATACAGCTGCTCCTTGAGTACTCAGGCCTACTACTCCATTGTGAGCTACGGCTAAAGCTCGGGCATGGAAAAGTTTGCGTGAGCACCGAGCTAAGCCAAAGGGCCTCTTTCTCTTCTTTGACTCGACGGAATCCATGGAAAGAAAGAACGAAAGCACCATGCGTCTCCATACATATCTGTTGTGTTCTTCCCTGTCACCTCGATATACGCAGACAGCACACCCCATGAATGCATGCATGATATATGATGGATCCGGTGCGTGGAGATTCGTGCTGCTCCGAAAGGGCAAGCCGGTCGTTGCCCGGCCATGAAAAACCGGAGAAAAAGCCAGCGTAGATGCAGATGCAACGCAAGGCTGTAATTCTTTTTTTGCTGTCTACTCCTGCAGCTACACTCATTTTCATCTGGTTTGCTCCTTTGGTCTTTCCTTCCTTTTGATGCTGGATAGCTACTCCTCCTTTCTTTGCTTTTAAAATAAATGATGCAGCAGCCTTCGATCTCCCAGAACAAAAATGGCATCACATCTTTATTTCAACTTATCATACCTTGTAGAGCAGACGATGTATTCGCAGGATAAGCCATTTCTTAGACCAAAGGCACACGATTAATCTGCGATCTCTTGATGAGTAGCACGGGTACGGTGGCAGCACGCACAGTAGTTGAAGCATCGGCCGGCGTGCATGCACGTTGATGAGCAGCAGTACAGCAGCGTCTAGTCTCGCTAGGTGCATCATCATCATGCACGTACCAACTTTGTAATTGGAGTGGTACGTGCGTTCACCATTGTATCGCGACGTTTCATGGGTGTACGTTCTTTTTTTCCTCCCCGAGTGCGCGCCCAGCAGCAGCATGCACGCACGCCACTGTACGTACCACGCGGCCGGGCCGTCGCATTGATCGGTCGAGAGCAGCCCGGGTACCGCGAGGGCACGGACATTCATCGATCCGTCGCAACCGACTCAGCAAGGTACGTGGAGGTGGAGCTAGCCGCCGGTGCGCATGCAGGGCTACCGGTGAACGGCGCCTCCGGCCGGTCGACACGACGCCGCCGTAGCATGCATGCATGACGTCGTCTGCCGGCCGGAGCTAGCTGCATGCGGCCGCTTTCCGAGTCAGTCTGTTTAGGCCACAGCCTGCGAGAAGAGAAGAAGGCAGTGGGCTTCCATTGGCCACTATGCACGCGCTGATTCGTACTCTACCTGCAATCTCTATCAACCGCAGTCCGTTGCTTGTCATGTTCATGATCGTGACACTTCTAACTATTTTCCATTTTTTTGCGGGGTAACTATTTTTTCCATTTTACTAGAGTATAGTTGTGAAACTGTAAATAGTTAGTAAAAGATTATAAACGTTTTCTTGGATCTCTAACTGAGTTCCCACATCTCTAATCGGATTACTTGGGGCTCCTTTGATTCAAAGGATTATCATAGGAATTTTGAAGGATTTGAAACCTAACGATTTTTTTTCTATGTTGGTTGTTTGATCTATAGGATTGAATACTATTAGATTTTTTATTAGAGTTTCTTTATACTCCCTCCATTCTCTTATACAAGGCCACTATAAAAAATACATTTTGCATCTATACAAGGCCACTAACAGTAACCGATGCAAAATTTAATGATGTTTTCTTGTACTAGCAACTTGTTTAATACTTGCATGCATGTAGTCATAATGACACTATACTTCATTCTCATTCCTTCCTTGCATGCATGTGGTCGTATTAATGATTTCAGTTAACAAGAAGAAAAGTTGGTTTGCAAAGTAGTCATTACATTTTAGCTAGATACTTGTAGTTTGAGTTTATGGCCTTGTATAAGAAAATGAAGGGAGTACTACGTCTCATAGGATTTATGGTATTCACTTAAACCTCTTCCGAAGGATCTTTTATTTTTCCTATTATGCAATCAAACAAAGTAATAGGATTGAGACGAGCATGACATTTCAATCATATGTTTTTTTATTTCCATGTTTTCACAATCTTGCGAATCAAGAAGGCCCTTAATATGATTTATTTTTTCGGAAGGAATAAGGATCTTCATTGCCACCCACGGTCGACGGGTCGCTGCCGGCCTCGCTACCCCCATCATCCCCAACATGCCACATTCACCAGTCCTCCCTTGCCTCCGGCGTCCTATCTCATCCCAACT
>NC_057794.1:579431239-579450368 GCF_018294505.1 Triticum aestivum
CCTTCGACCCGCCGTTCTACAACGTTTTGACCAGCCGCATCGTCTCGAACTTGGGTCGCTCCATGCTAAAGTTTTCTAGTCCCTCTAGGGGGGATATAAATCTAGGATGAGACTTTAGGTCATCAAGTTAACTAAGGAAACATGTACAATATGGCAGAAGAAAAATTATTTTTAGAAACTTCACTCGATAATGAATCTGTCGGGTAGATCGGCGTCGGTGACCACGGTTGAGGCATCATGCGAGCGGGCTCAGCGGTGGCCGTCAGCAGTCACACGGTTGTGCCCCCCCCCCCACAGTCCATCGGGACAGGCTAGGGAAGCAGGTGTGGACGCCCCCTTACTGTGGGGGCAGGATCTAGATCCCGTGACTGATGCCGGGCTTGAAATGAAAGGAGACCCCTTTCTTTCCTCCTTTCAAGGTTGGTGCTCCGTGATGTGGACGAATGGTGGTGGCTTGGACCTGGATGCCGGAGCGGCGGCTTCGGATGGCAGTCCGCATGGTTGGCTCTCCGCGTGGGCACCATGTCGGTGGTGGTGGTGGCTCTTCATCTTGGTTGTGTGGCTGGCAGGAGGCTAGCGGTGGGTGGCTTAGGCCCTCTCCCTGTCTTTGACACTGGCGTCGCCCCGATTCGGACCTGGGGAGCTGAACTCGCTGCGCTTGTCCTGAAGACCTCGTGGTGGCACGAGGAGCTCCGAGTGAAAGCTTTGTGCTTTGTCGCCAACAACACTTGCAGGCGTTGTTATCTTCCTCAAGATGTCGTCGTGGTGCTCCTCTTCGTGCTAGGGTTCCTGGTGAAAACCATTGTCCCTTCTGGACTCGGCAATGGCGACGCTTTGCGCCGTTTTCCCTTCTGGGGACGTTTTCATGAAGCTTCGTGTGTTAGGGCATTGTGTGGCATTGTAGTTAGGGCCTGTTTGGTTTTCCCTTCTGGGGACGTTTGCCTAAGGTTGCCACACCTAAGGTTAGGCAAGTTTGATCAATTTGGATGGGTGTTTGGTTCAAGCCACACCTTAGGCAAGCCACATTAGGGTCCCACGTCACATACTCCCTCCGTCCGATGAAAAGTGTACATCTAGAAATTTTAGGACAAATTATGAAGTTGATAAAAAATGCATTGAAAAGGTGCAAGCCACCATCTCTCTCTTCTTTGATTACTCACCCTCCAATGAGCTAAGTGCATGTAAAAATTAAGAAGACCATGTGTAGATTGCTATTGGTCTTAATTACTGTGTGATGAGAGAGAAATATTTTTTCCTACTTTAAAGTGCATTGGGAAGATAGAAGTAGTACTGTATACTTTTTTGTGGACAAATTTTGAAGCTAGAAGTACACTCACCGGACGGAGGGAGTACACTCAAAAAGTATGGTAAGATTTCCTTAGGCTTGCCAACTTGTGCCTCTCATTTTGAAAAAACTAACCTTAGACAAGTGTGACAACATTGTATGACAAAGTGTAGCATGGTTAGGCCTACAACCAAATAGCCCCTTGGTTTTTCAATGTTTTTTTATGGCGTAGTCGTGCGAGTTCTGCGTGATCTGGTTTTCTTGACATCGGCATTGTACGAGGGTTATCTTACCATCTTCTATCGTTTGCTTTCTATCTTGTGGGTGATTGCTTTATATATAAAAACGGGGCAAAAGCCTGTTTGAAATATATCTGTATGACATACTGTGCACTATATTTTATGCTAAATCAAATCTAACACCAAAAACTAGTGCCCAACATTTTATATCGTCCGTCCGAGGGAGTACCGATTTTTTGCCGGCGAAACGCAACTGTGGTAGGAGTAGCAGTGCTGTGTACCAACGTGTCGATCGGTGGGAAGCCGAGGCGGCGCCGGGACACACGAGAACGAACGAGATGGGAATACGCAATTATTCCGTGTTCCGTCGCGCACGCCCCTCGACGCGACCAGGGCCAGCCAGCGGTGGTACGCGCTCCTGTGCCACGGCAACGATCTCCTCGTGACCCGCGCGCGCGCTGGGCTGGGCTGGGCGGCGACGCGATGCGCATGGGAGACTGTTCCATCCCACCACGCCCCGTCACATGGCTCTCTACCTAGCTTTTGACCGCGCCCGGGCCAAGCAAGCAACGGGGCCATCAGCCATGGCTGCCATGGCTGCCACTGAGTGAGATGTGGGGATGTTTGGTTTGTGACTAACTTAGCCAAAAATTGCCATAACTAAGGTTAGACAAGTTTGACCAACTTAGGTGAGTGTTTGGTTCATGTCACACCTTAGGCAAGCCACACTTAGACCCCACATGGCATACACACAAAAAGTGTGGCAAGATTTCCTTAGGCTTGCCAACTTGTGGCTCTTATTTTGATAAACTAATCTTAGGCAAGCTTGACAAAAATGTGTGGTAAGATGTGGCAATGCTAGTTCTAAAACCAAAAGCCACTGTCAAGATACTACTACTAGTGCTAGTAGCTAGCTAGGCCCGGGCTGTCAGTGTCAGGGACGCCGCCTGCGTCGCCCCCTCTGGCATGCATGCGTACCTTTGGCTGGCGGGATCTCCGGTATACTGTTATGATGTCAAATGACCAGCGCCGGAACGGTCACTCGCCGTCGCTATATATGACACCCCTGGCCGAGGGACGACCGGCAGGCAGTTTCCCAACCGGGCAGCATCTTTGCTTTGCCTCCGTCTCCGTGATCGCTCATTTGATTCTTGAGGCGACGTGCTTGCATGGGCTCGCTCGCTGTAGCTCCGGGATAAGCGCGGCAGATCGTCGGCCTCTGCTTCGAGCAGTCACCCATCCATCCAACCTCCCGTCGAGACGTCCGTCGTCCGGCCACCCGAGCCGAGCCAAGACTGTCATCCACAGGAGCAGAGCGGCAGGGCTGGCTTCGGCGCAGCCAGCCAGTCCAACCGAGCACTCATTGGCCGCCCTGCTGTGCCGCCTGCTCTGCTGGTCTTGCCTTGCCTCTGTAGTCGTGCACAATCTTTTGTTCCATTGCATGGAGCATGCATCCTAGCGTAGCCTAGCTAGTGGCGACGCATGTATGCGACCGAGGCGGCTGCTGTTCAAAGCAAAGCAAACCAGCGCCTCGATTACTACCACTCCAGCAAGCAAAGCAAAGCAAAGCAGCAGACGGATGGATGCAAATCTAATCAAGTTTTGCGCATCTCGGTCACCCTATAAATCCTAGCTGCCGCTGCCTACCTCCAGTAGCTCACCACCACCTTCACTCTCCATGCTCGCAGCAAGCCAGCTAGCTCCTCGCCTCCTCTCGTCACACTACTACTAGCAGCTTCTCTTCTCTTCTCTTTAAGTAACAGAGAGCCCAAGCTAGGTGACACTAGAGCGTCTCAAGCACCCGCGCCATGGCCACCTCCACCTTCTCGCTCTTCTTCCCGCCGCTGCCCAGCAGCAAAGGCCAGTGGCCGTCTGTAGAGGAGGCTGCCTACTCCTACGATGACCACAGCTCCGTCACCACCCTCTCCCCTTCCTCCCCGGCCTCCTCTGCTTCCTCGGGATCCCTGGTGGACTGCACGCTCTCCCTCGGCACGCCGTCGACGCGCCGCCCCGAGCCAGACCGTACTAGGCACGGGGCTCCGCCGCAGGCCTACCCGTCCGTGTCTGCCGGGGCCGAGCCCTGCTACTACCACCAGCAGCAGGGCAGGGGCGGCGCCGCCGGGCACGAGCAGCTCCTGGACCGCCGCTGCGCCAACTGCGGCACGGCGTCCACGCCGCTCTGGCGGAACGGCCCTCGCGGACCCAAGGTAAGCATACACCCTCGCGCATTCTCCACTTTGTCATCGTGTTCTTGCATTACATTGATCTCTCCTTGTCTTGTGACATTGTCGCAGTCCCTCTGCAACGCCTGCGGCATCAGGTTCAAGAAGGAGGAGCGCCGCGCGGCGGAGACCAATGCCGGCGGCGGGTGCGGCTACGTCGCGCAGCGGGCGCACGTGTCGGCCCCTCGTGCCGTGCCGTACGCGGAGGAGGCGCTTCCTTACGCCGGCGCCGTCGACGCGCCCTTCCTGGCGTGGCGGCTGAACGGCGTCCCGCCGGCCCCGGCGTTCTCGTCGTGGCCCGACAGGCAGCACGGCGTGTACCAGTACAACTAGCTAGTAGTACTAGTGAGTAGTACGTGTAGGTACGTGTTAGGGCATGGAACGCGGTTGGTGGGCGCTGCAACGTTTTTTTGGGGATCTTGTTGGGGACGTACGGTTGCACGCGGCCGGTGGGATATGCATGTGCAGTAGTAGCACTGTATTTTGTCTGACATTATCGTTGAGCAAGCCTGCCAAACATATGAATTATGAAGTAGTACATGTCTTGTTTCTCATGTTTGAATAGCACCCTTGTGTACCATCTATCGATCGATGCGCTTGGGCTATGAACTTCGTCCCACAATATAACCCACAAGTTTTAATTCCGAAGCTGACAACGGCGACGCGAGCTCTGGAGGTGTTGTTTTGGCATGATCTTGGGGGAAATTTTTGGTTTGACCCTCAGACCAGGAGGTGGCCTTGCCATGTCGTCGTTTCCTTCTTGGAGCTATCATCTGAGGAATTCCGGGCTACTATTTTGGGCATGGGCCTTCCAGGCGCAATGTACATCATCGTTGGCGCATGGGCCTTCCAGGCACAATGTACATAATCGTTGGCGCTCTCTCTTGACGACGCCTTGTCTAGGTCTGCCCATGCCCTGCCACCCACTTGTCAACGTTCTCTTGATGCAATGGATGGGGTACGTTGCTTTGTGTTGTCGTCGGGTCTTGTCATGTTGTAGAGGTTTTCGATGTTGGTTGTAACGTTGGTTGGTTGCTGTGGTTTGCCTCATTGCCGTTGGCATGGGATTGGTCTAGGTGTTGCTTGTCTTGTGGTATGTTGTGGTGTGTGGCTGCTAATTTTAATGATTAGCGTTGTAACGACCGAAAGACGTTGGATCCTATATGGTAATGGTCGGCAATGTTGTTGCCCCTCGTCGGTTGTAAAGTGTACCATGACGGGTAGTCGTAAGAGCACAAGGTGGCTAGATTTACCACTAGCAAGCAAAAACATCTCCCTCCAAGCTTCATCCACACATGCCCTGTCCATTTGCACACGGACATTGCGGTTGCCCCGCTGCCCATTATCGTATCTAGATGGAACACCTAAGAATTCCAGGTCCTAAAGTTCACACATCGTCAAACAGTCTCGAATGGCAGCCATCTGACCTTCAGCACACAGCGAGCTCGAAAATTGTTTGTGTTGCCCAAGTGCTTCATTGTAGTCGCCACAAACAATCCATGGATCATGCTGTACTGCCTGTAAATTTGCAAGGTGTTCCTATATCAACTGACGATTCTCAACTCAGGGTTCCCATAAACAAACGTGGTCTGCCAGCTATTAACATGTGTGGGAGAATAAACACCAAACACACCCCTAGTCATGCCTTTGGACTAGCTCATGTATTATTTACAGTCCTGCTTTCTTAAGAGGCCTCCTTTCTTAACCATAGGCATTATTATTGTAACAAGGACGCCTAGAATAATGTGTACACATTGTTATGATAGCAATGGTGTTGGATGGACCCAACTTATGAAATAATGTGTGATCACTCCTCAATATGTTGTCGGTATTCTCATGTAAGGTATTACATTTACTTGTGTCCATAGACCATGAGAATATCATATAACCGGATTCCACATGGTTACTTTGAGGTTGCTAAACATCAATCCTTAACTGGGTGACTAGAATGGTAGCTTTCGGTTATACCAAGAAAGTATGTTGTCGTGTTCGATATGCCAAGACCAAGACTTGCTCCTCCGACGATGGAGAGATACACATTGGGACCATTCAGTATTACAGTGTCCATTATCTCTTAGCCAAATATAGTGGCTAAGGTGTTAGTCACGTGGACTCAAAATATGGTAATGAGAAAAGAGTACAAAACCAATAACGAGGATAACTAGGTATTGTGTTAGTTGCAAGCATACAAATTTAAAATTAGAACAAGCTTGAATATGAAGCATGGAAAGAGTGCTCTGGGTGTAGAATTAGTTAGTATGATGCACTTTGCAGTGTGCTATGTCACAATGAACCTATTTAACTGGAAGCATTAAATTTTGAAATGGAAATTAAACAAAGTACGCACCGACATGTAGGTTCATGTTTCTGCAACTATACTGGAAATTCAACAAGTGAGTTGAAGTATCTGCAGCAAAAACTATCTATACAATTGCAGCACACTTTGGAAGCTCCATATATAAGAAGCATGTTTCCATATCAATAATTCTTAGCTTTATTGGAAGCATTCAAATTTGAAACTAGAAACTAACAGCTACTCCCTCTACAAAATAACTGTCGTGGTTTTAGTTCAAATTTGAAGGAAACCCACGACACTTATTTTGGAATGGAGGGAGTGGCTATGCAAGTCCGGGTAGTCTAAAAACCTAAAACAATTAAAATTCTTGTTGACCTAATGATGGAATGCATTGATAGAACGATTTTCACACCAACAATAGTTAATACTTAGCGCACAATGAACATATGTACCAATGAATATTAATCACACATTGTATTAGATACCTAATTGTAATGCTGGAATTAAAGATCATTAAATTGAGAATAATATGAACAAGGGACATGAGGTGATGGAATCAGGGGGGGTGATGGAGTGCGATACTTTATATTCTGAGGAGGGGCTTCAAAGAGGGAAATATGAATGGAGAAGCATTTGCTTGTTCTCTGGTGAAAGAGTGCTACACCGATAGTAGGTTGAACCTCTGGTAACCTGGTGAAGCACCAAAAGGGGAGGAGATGGTGGGCATTCCCTCCTAGTGCTGACATGGTGCAACACCAGGTCCCCCTTAGGGGCCATCGATGGTGTGGTAGATGGAGTGGGAATGGCAGGGGATCAAATCTAGGTAGAGAGGGTGGATCGTGTGGTTTTCAATGAGTTGTGAAAGAAGCAGGGTGTGTAGTACTCCCTCCGTCCAAAAATAAGTGTCTGAACTTTATACTAAGTCGAGACACTTATTTTCGGACGGAGGGAGTAGATGGAAACTAGGTGCGTAATTGAAGAGTACATTGGTGGTGGGGTTGACGACAAGATAGGGCCGTAGGCGGAGGTGTGTGCAAGGCAGGAGAGATGAACGACGTCCTAGTCAATAAACAAGAGAGTAATTAGGGGTGCGTGATATGCGAGCGGTTAGCAGCGGGCCAAAATGGTGATATGTCGGCCATGAGATTATGCTAGAATCGACGGTAGTCATGTGGTCCAATGTGAGCTTCTAATCATATTATTGATTACCAGTGTTTCTTAAAGTAAAATTGACACAGAGAATTATGGTTGCAGACCTCTTTACTTAGGATTCATCAATTGTACATACAAAAAGGACGCCCTCCTATTTATATAACTACTAGCTAATTATATGTGCATTGTAATGGGGGCATATATATTCTAGTGGTTCAACGTCAACTGTGTCTGACATAATCTTACACGCGTCGTATTCTAGATTTTGGTAAGATTAGGTTTGATTTGAGTATGGATAGGGGAAAGCAAGGAAAATTTTGATTTAGTGGAGATTTTGATAAGATTTGATTTGGGTATGGGTAAGAGAAGGCAAATAAAGTTTAATTTAGTTGATGTTTTGATAAAATATGTTTTGAATTAATTGAGTTAATGCAGGACATGAGAATGGGGTCAGGGGGAGAGGGATATGCGAGCGTACAATCATCAACTCCCCTTTAATAAAAGAGATATGGGGTGAAGGATAAGTGTTCACTTTAAGTTAAGTTCGAAAACGTTTGTCCAAAGGGATGAGAGGTGGTCAATTCAGGCCCACTAGCTTCTAATAGGCCGTCAGTTTTCTAAGAGCATCTACAGCTGACCCATCAAATATCACCCCTGAAATCCTCAAACCCATACATTCTCATGCAACGTATAAATAAAGCACACGTAGGTCATCAAGATCACACACATATCATAGGGACAGTTCATACACGCCATCGGACTATCAGAAATTGGCATGTTCAAAATACTGGAGTCGCTAGGGTTTAATCCACATACGGAAAGGAGGGGATATTTGTGGGGTTGGGGTTGGCCGGTGGTGCCGAATCCGATGTGGCAGACGCGCCCAGACGCGCCAGAAACTCTTCATATCCACCCCGGATATGGGTTGTGTTTGTGAGGTGCCCTTGCCGGACAACCCGAACGTAGAGGGGTTGTTTGATGGGTCTAACTGAATTGAGTTTTTTGACCGATCAATGACTGGCCGTCTGCGCGGACATACCCTAACAATTTGAGGGGTCTGATTTTTTTTTGAGAAATTTGAAGGGTCCGATTATAGATGGTGGAACAAGGAGACCACGCCCAGCCATTGAACTGAATCCAGGAAGTTGGAATATCAAGTGACGTCAATTTTTTAAGGCAGCTTACGTATGTCACCGAAAAATATATTAAATGTACTTATTAATTTCTGTAGAGAAAGAAAACGGTCATCACACACGTGTCTAGCGGGCAAGGCAAGCACTTCCCTTAATCACAGGTTGACACATAAAAGCGGCTGCGTGCATGCAGCTCCGGCCGGCGACGTCATACATGCACATACGGCTGGCTGCCGGCCGCGGCTAAATTTCGTGTTTTGACTTTTTTTAAACTTATTTGAGATTTGATTTTAGTTTAATTTTTTTTAGATCTAACCCTTTTGCTACCGTCAGGGATCATGACGGTATGGTATAACAGTCTACCACCAAGGTCCCTGGCGGTAGGATTGCATGTCATTTCGTCAAATATCTCCTAAGTATTGAACACAGTGCGTGCTCGTATCTATCGTCAAGGGTTGTGCAGACTACCGCCAGTCCGATTGGCGGTAGCGATGTTTTCTATCGCCAAAGTTTCTAGCGGTGGGCTGACCTTACCGCTATGAACTCTGACGGTAGCAAAAGGGTCATATTTCAAAAAAAAAATCAAACTAGAGTCAAATATCGAATAGGTTTTAAAAAATGATCAAAACACGAAAATTTGCCGCCGCCGGCCTGCGCGCGTACTTGGCGCGTCGTGTCGAGCGGGCGGCGGCGCCGGCCTCCGGGAGGCCTGCCCACTGCTAGCTCGGCGTAGCGTACCCGAGTCGGTTGCGACGGATCGATGAATGTCCGTGCCCTTTGCATGCCGTACCTGGCCTGGTTAATTGCGACCGATCAATGCGATGGCCCGGCCGGCCGTGTGGTACGTACGGTACAGTGGCCTGGCCGGGCACGCACTCGGGGAGAAAAAAAGAACGTACACCCATGAAACGTCGCGATACAGAGGTGCACCACGTAGCAGTGTACCTCTACAATTACAAGGCCGTGTTGGTACGTGCATGATGTGGATGCACCTAGCTAGATGGACTAGACGCTGCAGTACTGCTCCACGTGCACGCCGGCCGATGCCCGTGCATTCTGTTAAATTGAACAACTGTGCGGGGAGTAGTAGGTTAAGTGTGCGGTTTCCAGCAAAACTACTGCTGTTTTTTACTGGACCAGGAAGGCTGCTGCGGTCGTATGATTATATTAGAATTTAGAAATCAAAGGAAGCACTGTATACTAGCCAGCACCAAAAGGAATAAAAGACCAAAGGAGCAAACCAGATGAAAATGCGTGTGGCTGCAGGAGCGGCGAAAGTAGACATCAAAGAGACTGGAAACAGAATTACAGCCAGCCTTGCATCTACGTTGCCTCAAGAGCTGCTTTGCTCACCCCTCAAAAAAAAAGAGAGCTGCTTTGCTCTCTTTCTCCGGTTTTTCGTGGGCATCGGCCGGCTTTCCCTTTCGGAGCCGCGCGACTCTCCACGCATCGAATCCATCACAAACCATGTATAGTATATACTCCTCCTACTGCCATGCAGTACATGCATGCGTATATCGAGGTGCTCGTGTACGTACGTACGTCGACGACAAAAACACAACGGATATGTATGGAGAGATGCCTACATGAAGCTTTCTTTCGATGGAGCTCGTCTCATCGAGTCAAAGAGGGAAAGAAGCAGGCTTAGGTGAGGTTCACGAGGAAAAAGACGCAGGGGCTTAGCTTGGGTATGTACGGACAGATCGATGCAGCAGTGCGCATCGCTGGTCACCAGAACTTTGCCATCGCATCGCCGCAGATTGGATGGAGCTGCATGTTAGGTTAACTCTATTTTTTTTCTTTTTTCGAGCGACCGGCGAGAGCTCTGTCTTTTCATTAAAAAGAAAAGAATTGACTAGTTTATAAGGAAAACCGGCAGAAAACCGATGCATCTGCGATACACGCACACGCTAGCCCGAAGGCTGCGGACCACTCGAGTCGACAACACTATCACCCAAGTGACCAGAGACGACACCCTACAACAGAACACTAGACTCCGTAGTCGCTGCTCCGACATCCACACCAGCCCCAAGGCCACGCACCAGCCTAGTCGATGGCTCCGCCGCCCTAGAGGCCAAGGCCAACACCCTACGCACACGAGATCTCTGACGCCGCCGCGCAGACTTCCACACCGGCCTCGAGGCCGTGAACCCACCAAGTCGATGACCATGTCGCCCTGGCGACCAAAGCAAAACACCACATGTAGGAGATACCTGGAGCCGCCGCTCCGACTTCCACACCGGCCTCGAGGCCGTGAACCCACCAAGTCGATGACCATGTCGCCCTGGCGACCAAAGCAAAACACCACATGTAGGAGATACCTGGAGCCGCCGCTCTGACTTCCACACCGGCCCCGAGGCCGCTCACTCGCCTAGCCGACGATGAAGTTGCAAAACCACAGAGCCACCGCTAGCAGATGAAGGACCGGACCTCCAAAGGCGTCGCCCCCCAAGAGGAAAGCGGCGAGGAATGCCGCCAACGCCCACTTCGGCCAAGGCCAAAGTTTGGGTTTTCACCCGAAGAGCCCGTGGCTGAGATGACAAGGGAGGTGAAGGGGCTCCACGACGCCAGCTTCAACAAGGGAACGACGTTCTAGGACGTCGTCGACGCCGCATGGACCGAGGTCGAGCTAGGCTTACACCCGGAGCTCACCAAACCCATCTTCACCACAACCAATCACCATCGATGGCGGCCAAGCACTCTACACCGCTCGCCACCGCCAACCACCTCTTACACGGCCAGCAAAACCACCACAACACCATGTGCCGTCATGGCAGCCCCGCACCCACCGCCATCCTCCCTCGGCGCCGCTGAGGAGAACATGGAAGCCCCATCACCGCAGAGACCATCGCCTACGAATACGCGGGACAGAACCAGCTGGAGCCGGACCACACCCACCGCCAAAACCTGCCACAGCGCCGCCCGCGGCCAGCCGAACTCGAGGCTGACCACCACACACCAGATCTGGGGCAGCCTCACCCGGATCCGCGCTCCGGCCGCCGCCGTGACCCGCCGTAGGAGCACCAACAAGCTGCGATCACCTCAAGCCGCTCTATCCCCTAAACCCGGTTCAAAATAATCTTCACGCCTCCTCTCCTCCTCCCCATTCCCCTAATGGTCGGATCTCGTGGCCGCCAGTCCCCACCGCCCATCCGCAGCGTGAATGCGTCCTCAAGCCGCCGCCGCCACTGTGATGATGTGGCCCCGTCCCCGGCTTCGTCGATCTCTACGCGCCGCGACAGCCACCTAGGAAGTACCTCGGCATCCGGCAGCGGGTGTGGGGGACGTGGGTGGCCGAGATCACCGACCGGGACACCCACAAGAAGCACTGGCTCGGGTCCTTCCACACAGCCGAGCTCGCCGCCACGAGTACGACTAGTGGCAGGTCCGGCTTCACGGCGCCGATGCCCACCTCAACTTCCTATGGGGCGAGATGTTGCCGCTCGACGACCCGTCGCCACCTGGGGTGGTGACTGCGGCGGTGGCTCGAGAATACTGGGAGGCGAGGAAGCGGGTCGCGGTGGAGGCCGCCGATGAGGAGTACATGGCGGACCTTCATCGCCGGTACCCCGAGCTGGTGGAGGCGGGGAACAAGATCTTCGCCGAGCGAGCGATGAGAAGGACGTCGACAACGGAGGCGGCACCGACAACGACTTTGATGTTGAAGAATGGCGGAGGATCTTCCCCGACTCCGGTGACGACGTCACAGGACCTGGTCCCATGGACGATGGCATTTCTAGGGTGGAGTGGCTCACCCTCACCAAGTCCGATTAGTAGGGTTTTAGTTTGACTATGCTTCGGTGGTTATTAATGTAAATTATGTGTCAAATTAGACTATGCTTCGGTGGTTGTTTAAAATTTGAAAATGATATGCCGGCTCAGTCTATCGGAGGTGCTCATAGGGGTACGTTGTGCATATGTACGTTCATAGAGTTGAGTGTATGCGCGTATATATGAGCACTTTGCGTCTGTACTGTGCTCATAGGGGTACGCTGTGCATATGTACGTTCATAGAGTTGAGTGTATTGCTTTTTTTTTACTTCACATATTAGATTTGTCCAATATATTGCACAGCATCCGTTTGGCAGCTTTGACCGTTATTTTTGTATAAATACATGATTATTTATAGCGTGGAACTATTTAAAAGAAACTGAATATCTTAATGTTGAGAACAACCGTAGAACAAGCAAGTCAACTGCAAAAAAATTCTGAAGTCATGCATGTCGTTTGGAATGAACATATTAAGATATTATCTTAGTTCATATGAGGCTTAATTTCTCTTAAATTGGTGACGCACAGTACAAATATTATAATACATGAACAGTGTAATTTTTGGCTGTAATTTTTATCTTAATTTTGTCATAGTATATATCTTTGCCAAAAAAACATTTGTCAGATATACAGCCAGACCTACTCTGGCACACGAATTAATTAAACTAGAATCAGTACTGCATTGCATAGGCTCATGGTAGTCAATGCCGCCCCACAGATTTGTCCACCCCATCCGTGGTTAACAACAGCTAGTGGAGTTTAACTAGTGTTATCAAACTTGAGATTGGTCGATCACATGCATGGACATGCACGTACCGATGCACGTGTGATGCCCCCAAACATTCAGCTAATCTACGTACGACTGATGACTGATCAAATAGATTAATTATAACTGGCATGCAGAATCCACCGTCAGATGGAACAATTAGCAGTAGCTAGCGCCAAATTTGGTTGCCCCAAGGAAAGGGAAAGGAGATCGCTGTTCAAAAAACTGTCGCCTAAAAAGGCCTCGAGATCGCTCTAATTAACAATGTTGTTTTCTTTGAGGCGCTAAGCACGAGAGACATGCATTGTTTGTTAATGCATAGAGAGCATCTTTTGAGATCGTCCGATGGCTGATCGCTCTTTGCACCCTGTTGCTCAGTACGAGTACTGGTCGAGTATAGTACTCTGAACAGAGATATTAGCAGCATTAACAATAATCCATTTTAAAACGAGAACATTCTTTGTTTAGTCATTTTTTTAAATGTGCATTCCTATTTCTCTTAAATAAAAAATTTGTTCCCTATTTGTTCACTAGTTAGAAATTTTGTTTTCTACTCTATGTGACACTTTCATCCATTTTAGGCACCAACACTGTTAAGTGTGGCATGAGAAGTCTATTTTATTATTTTAGACACTTAATAGGATCATGTTTGCTAGAAAAGGGTAATAGCATTGTGAAAGTGCCGGGGGGAGATTTTGCTACTATAGATTCTCCAGCGAATGCCATGAGTTATTTATGCTAGTACGTTCATCCAAATTCTTAGGGCTCCTAAAAGCCTTTGCAATTTTTCATGTGTTATTTAGTGGGGGGATTTCGCATGTTCTTCATTCCTATGTTATGCGTATGTATTTCCTTTTATTACTATGTTTTTAAAATTCCTATAGCGCCTCTTTGAATCATCAAATTGTAAAACACAATAATCTGAGATGATTGACATTATAAAACAGAGGAATACCCCAAAAAACTATACAAATAATTGTTTGATGAAACACTAGAAACTTGCATTGATCTACCGGATTAAGTTTTGGAAGAGGTTTGAGTTGTTCAAATTCCTACTGAAGGAGTTGAGGTATAGGAATCCAGTTCATAGGAATATGGATGCCACCATTACTGTGATCTAAAGGCAAACATTTGGGAAATTTCCAGAGGATTGGAAACATATAAAAATATTACCAAATTCCGCTATCTAAGAGGATTGGAAACATACATCTGGCGGACAGCCTGGTCAGTGTCCGGACAAGAGATAGAAGGAAAAAGGCATACAACCGAACCTCTCAAAGTGTCCTCATATGTCCGGGTTGTCCTCGCACCCTCATACCCGGCCCACATATAGGGCGTATATGAGGGTGTTCTGGCAGTACATTATTTTCTGCCCTGAAGTCAACGTTGAGTTTTTGTTTGCGAAAATTTATGTACTAGTGCAAAATACACTTCTGAACTTTTTTTGACTTGAAAAATTATATAGGATGTAAATACACCCAGGAACCAAGGCGTATTTTCGTAGGCCGCTAGCTATACTGTGCTGTGCTAGCCTGCTAGGGATCGGAAGCGTGCCTACCGAGTGTTGGTCAGGGAGTAGGCAAGCACAGAGGATCGGGAAGGGTCTCAATGGCCTTGAGAGAAGCGAGACATGCTCCTGCTCCTGCTGCTGATTCTGCATTGCCTTGACCGTGGTGTCTGCCCGTCTCTCTGTCGGCGCCAGCCTCGAACGCTACACTCCTGCATGCTACGACTAGTATACAGATATTCCTACGCCCACCCAACGTACTACTGCGTATACGTACACACACGCTGTCGTCGCCATGTCACCATCATGCTCCACCGGCGGGTCGACAGGAGGCCCCACACGCCAGGGCCACCCTGTCGCGTAGCTCATGCATAACGATTAACGTATTCTCGTTGCGGACTGGGGTCTGGGGTGCAGGTGCAACTGCAAAGGTAGATTCGTAGCCGTAGGTATGGTAGTACGTACTGGGCAAGTACGGGGTGTGGGGGCACAGCTGTCATTGCGTATCCATCCATGCAATGCAACGGTCGTTTGGATTGACCGCCAACTCGAAGAATGTAGAGTGTACTAGTACGAGGGAAGAAGGGCCCGGAGCTGCAGCGGCGCGGGCTTCATTCATTCATGGGCTGTCGCAGCATGGGCTTATGGGCCTGCATTGGTCTGGTTCCCCTAAAAAAAGGAGCAAAAGGGCGGAATAAGCAAAATCACTAGTTAAAGGTTATCCTTTGCAAAGGTCGCTCGCATCTTTTGAGACGCTGACAAGTGACACACTGCATGTACGTCACTTGTCGCAACCCGGTAGGCTTTTTCTTTTAGAATCGTATGTGTGTATGTGTGTGACTATACGATACAAAAATGATGATATGAAGATACAGGTATTCAACATTCCGGATAGTTGGTTTGAAATGCGGAATTGTAAAAACATAGGAAACTGCATTTATTGGAAGTCATTTCTTGAATATTCGCACATAAATCTAAAAGGCGGGAATCGTGTGACATAGTTAACGTTGTTTGTGCCCCCATCAAGCCATGTTTGAAACGCGGAATTGTAAAAACATAGGAAACTGCATTGATTGGAAGCCATTTCTTGAACATTCGTACATAAATCTAAAAGGCGGGAATCATGTGACCTAGTTAACATTGTTTGTATACTGCACTAGAAATTTGACGAAAATTATTTCCAAAGAGGGAGGGATTGAGAGAGTGTGTAACACCCACGATGCGGCTATATCTTCCACGTGTCGGAGCACGATTTAGAGGCATAACCGCATAGTAGACATATCACAAGAGGGGTAATCTTTACACATCTCATGTACTGAATAAGCATGGGATAAATAGTTGGCTTACAATCGCCACTTCACACAATACATAAATATAGCATTACATCATTCAGATACAATCAAGGTCCGACTACGGAACCAAATAAAGAAAGACAACCCCTAATGCAAAAGTTCTTCGATCGCCCCGACTGGGCTCCACTACTGAACAACTGGAAACGAAACAACACAACGAACACGATCTTCGTCGAGCTCCTCCTTGAGCTCGGTTGCGCCACCTGCACTGGTATCATCGGCACCTGCAACTGTTTGGAAGTATCTGTGAGTCACGAGGACTCAGCAATCTCACACCCTCGCGATCAAGACTATTTAAACTTATGGGTAGGAAAAGGTAGTGAGGAGGAGCTGCAGCAAGCACTAGCATATATGGTGCTAACTTACGCAAATGAGAGCGAGAAGAGAAGCAAAGCACGGACGTGAACTAGAAGTGATCAAGAAGTGATCCTGAATCTACTTACATTCAAATATATCACAAGAACCGTGTTCACTTCCCAGACTCCGCCGAGAAGAGATCATCACGGCTACACACGCGGTTGATGCATTTTAATTAAGTTAAGTGTCAAGTTCTTTACAATCGGATATTAACAAATTCCCATCTGCCCATAACCGCGGGCACGGCTTTTGAAAGTTCAAAACCCTGCAGGGGTATCCCAACTTAGCCCATCACAAGCTCTCACGGTCAACGAAGGATATTCCTTCTCCCAGGAAGACCCGATCAGACTCGGAATCCCGGTTACAAGACATTTCAGCAATGGTAAAACAAGACCAGTAAAGCTGGCCGATGCGCCGACATCCCGATAGGAGCTGCACATATCTCGTTCTCAGGGCAACACCGGATGAGACATCCTACGAGTAAAACCAAACTTAAAGTTTCCCCGAGGTGGCCCCACAGTCTACTCGGTTCGGACCCAACACTTAGACAAGCACTGGCTCCGAGGGGGCTTAAAATAAAGATGACCCTCGGGTTGGCCGACCCGAGGGAAGGATAGGTGGTGGTGAGGCAAATGGTAAAACCAAGGTTGGGCCTTGCTGAAAGAGTTTTATTCAAAGCGAACTGTCAAGGGGTCTCCATAACACCCAACCGTGTAAGGAACGCAAAATCAAGGAACATAACACCGGTATGACGGAAACTAGGGCGGCAAGAGTGGAACAAAACAGCAGGCATAAGGCCGAGCCTTCCATCCTTTACCAAGTGTATAGATGCATTAATTAAAATAAAAGATATTGTGATATCCCAACATATCCATGTTCCAACATGGAACAAAACTCCATCTTCACCTGCAACTAGCAACGCTATAAGAGGGACTGAGCAAAGCGGTAACATAGCCAAACAACGATTTGCTAGGAAAGGTGGGTTAGAGGCTTGACATGGCAATATGGGAGGCATGATATAGCAAGTGGTAGGTATCGCGGCATAGCAATAGAGCGAGCAACTAGCAAGCGAAGATAGAAGTGATTTCGAGGGTATGGTCATCTTGCCTACAAAGTTCTCCGAGAAGACGAAAGCTTGATCCTCGAAAGCGTACTCAACGGGTTCCTCGATCACGTACTCGTCTCTCGGCTCTACCCAAGGCAAGAACACAAGCAAAGGAAATAACCATCAACCACGGTGCAATGCGCAAGCAACATGATGCAAAACATGGCATGATATGCGGGATGTGCTATGCAATGCATATGCGTGCTCCGGAAGCAAAAGATAGAACCAGGCCTCAACTTGGCAAACCAAGTGCGCCGCTGGAAAGATGAGTTGATTTCGGTCGAAATCGATATAAAGATCACCGGAATCGGATGCACGGTTTGCAAATGGCAAGCAAAACAATAATGACACTATTCTGCGATTAACAACACGATGCCATCTAAGATGCAACAAGAAACTAAGCTACTGCACTCTAACATAGCAACAAAGCATATGGCAGTGATCTACTCAAGATGCTTGACAAAAGATGAACACTGAGCTACGGCTAAATCACACAATAGCAGGTTCAAACAAGCATGGCAAAAGGGCAAAAAATATCAGCATCACAGACTTAGTGAAAATACTAACATGCCAGAAATTAATATCAGGAAGCAATGTTTAGAGCAAGATAACAACATGCTACGGAAACATATCATGGCAAAATAAGGCATGGCATGAATCTACTCAAAGCATATAAGAAAAGTCCCTTACTGACCATAAGACAAAAAGGATCAGAAGATATGATGGCACCCATGTAAACATAGCAAGTTTCATTAACAGATTTAGACTTAGCAGAAAACTGGACATGGCATAAACAGAATTATGAAGGCATGTTTGCGAGCGCGATGCACTCAATACAAGGAATTGCATGACAAGCTAAGCATACTACCAGCAAGAAGATATATTCAAGAAGTTAACCATGGCAAGAACAAGTTTATAGCATGCTTGGACCAACTATAACATCTATGGCAAAATTGATTAACATGTAAACAATCTGCCAAGAACATTTTATAGCAAAAGTAGAGCAATATTGAGTCATGCTAGGGCACTTCATAAATGCAAACAGGGACATGGATGGATAGAGCACAACCATATGGCAAAATCATCCTTACTAAACATAATGGATCTGTCTGTAGCAACATGAATACATGGAATAAAAATAACAACACACAAAGACTTAGCGAAATTCTAAGTCTCTGAAATCAGCAATATCATGAGAGCTACTTTGCATGCTTGTGCTAGTCACCACATTGATCACAAAAATACATGGCATACACCCCTGTAAAGATGGCATGGCATATAACAAAACACATGTAGAGCTCAAGTCCATAGGAGGCACACAATAATCATGACAAAAATGACAAAAGCTCATAAACTGATAAGAATCAGGAACTAATATTTTATAGCACTCTTGCAACAGTCATTACGGCATCAAGATAGACTCAAACAAGCATGGTGCAATGGAACAAAATGAAGAGCACATCCAGATGAACATTTTGATATATCATGCATGCAAAACGGAGCTACGGATGAGGAGTTATGATGTGATGAATATGGCCTGGAAATATCACAAATAAAGGACTTCGAGAAAATCACCCTCTCAGAAACAGATCTAGGGTTGACTTGCACGTAGTTCGAGGTTTGTCGGAGGGTCACCGGACTTGGCCGGAGAGGACGACAGAGACCGGAGAGGCGACCGTAGGCGTCGATCCGGCGGGGGAAGGAGCTCCGGCGGCCGGAGCGGGTGGATCCGGGCGTGGGATCCCCGGATCCGACGACGGCGGTGCCGGGCGGCGCACTCCGGCGGAGCCGCGGTGGTGTAGTCCGGAGGCACCGGCAGCGAGGCGCGCCGGTGGTGGTGGAGGCGCTGGCGCGATGCGGTAGGTGGGCGAGGCGGCGAGCTCCGGGCGGCGGACGAGGGCGGCGGCGCGAGGCGAGGTGGTGGCCGGCGGCGAGTGAGCGGGG
>NC_057794.1:579450730-579498345 GCF_018294505.1 Triticum aestivum
GGGTTCCTGTGGGCGCGGGCGGCGGGGATCCGGGCCCGGGCGGGCCGGATCTGGGTTCCGCGGGCCCGCGGCGGGAGGCGCGTTGACCGGCAGCGGTGGGAGGAGAGAGAGGGTGAGGTGGCGGCCGGTGAGTGGGCGAGGCGGAGGCGCTGCCGACGTGGCGCGCGGTGATTGGCCTGGACGACGTGTCCGGCGGACATGTCTGGCGTGGTTGGACTTGTCCGGCGGCGCGAGGAGGAAGACAGTTAGGGTTTCATTCACGAAAATTTCGGGGAGACACACATATATATAGGTAGAGAGAGTTAGGAGAGTCCAAATGAGGTGCGGTTTTCGGCCACGCGATCGTGATCGAACAACCGAGAGGATGGAGGGGGTTTGGATGGGTTGTGGGCCACTTTGGAGGTGTGTTGGGCTGCAACACACACGAGGCCTTTACAGTCCTCGGTTAACCGTTGGAGTATCAGACGGACTCCAAATGGCACGGAACTTGACAGGCGGTCTACCGGTGGTGAACTAAGGCCGCTTGGCCAATCTCGGTCCATTCCGAGAAAGTTTAACACCCGCTCACGAAAAGAGGCAAAAGGGGGCGCCGGATGACATAGGAGTGTCGGATTACAAAACGGACAACAGGGAAAATGCTCGGATGCATGAGACGAACACGTATGCAAATGCGATGCACATGATGACATGATATGAAATGCATGACACGCAAACAAATGACAAGGCAACAACAGCGAATAACTGGAAGACACCTGGTGCAACGGACTCGGGGCGTGACACACACACACAGAGAGAGAGAGGGGAGCAGGAGGGAGGGAGAGAGAGATTGTGTTGAACTTGTCATAAAATTGAAAACATAAAGTCTGAGCAATCATTTAGAATCATCCAAAATGTGAAGTAAAAGAAGAACTCACATAGGAACTTTCAAGCCAATCCTACAACCCAAATGACACAAAGGAAAATGTCTATATCCCTGTGATATTCCTGTTAATTTCACCCGCTATGTATGTAATTCCTGTAAAATTACCATATAGTTAATTCCTAGGAGGGTGGAGCCTAAAATTGGGATTGACTCACTTTATAAAAATCGCTCAATCTCTTTTGGGCTCACTTCACCCGCCAAAATTACCGTAGTGTCGGAACACTTTAGCACTTAAATATTTCTTTTATGAAAAAATTGCACATAGAAATTTCAAAAGTTTATATGAGGTATGTGTATAATTTAGTGGCATTTTATTTGCACTAGTCATATTATAAGACAAAGAAAGTTACACAACATATACAACATAGTAGAAAAAAGAGGGAGGAAGATTTGACATTTTGCGGTGAAGAAACTAACCAGGGTTTTAGCTCTCCTCATCACATAAACAAATCACAACCCCATTTGGAGCATCGGAATTTCATGGGAATGGGATCCTATAGGAATTGTTTTGTCGTGCCCTTTGAATTAAGACTGGCTTTTAAAATTCTCATAAGTATCCTTCACATTGGATAATTATGAATATTTTTTAAAGTTTATGCTTTTACTTTATTTTAAAAGTACAATCGAACACGTGTCTTTGTCTCTCTTCCTCTGTTTTTTGGGCGATCCTCTCTCTCTTCTTAAGTAATAATTTCCCTCAAATTTTCCATCGACCATCCAAACAACTATGCTGTAGAAAATTATGTATTTTAGATTTCTATGTGAATTTTAGTGCAGTATGGTAGCCGTGACAATGGTGCGTCGAAGGCTCGTTCTGGCAGCGGCAGTGGTCATGAACCTCAATGTATTTTTTATTATGTTTGGGTGCTTTGTACTATTGGTGAGTCTTTACAATAGATATAATCTTTTCAAAAAAATAACTTTGCTATAGAAAATTATGTATTTTAGATTTTTTGTCAAAATTTACAAGACATGCTTCCAATTTATGCGGTTTCCTTTTTTTTATCCCTGATTCCACACTGGCGCCGAACAATTAGGATCTTGTATGGGGGAAAAGACGTGAAAAATAGATTCTTTTCTTTAGAGAGAAATAAACAGGTACTCCAGATGACACTTAAGGCAAGTCCAACACGGATCACCAAATTTCCGCGGACAGCGTGCTGGTGCCAACCATCCAACCCTAGACACCAAACGTCCAGGCCATTTGAAAAGGACGGCACACCAGCACAGACGAAATTGAAGCAAAGTTCGATATATTACAGCCAGTGGCGTAGCTAGGATTTTATGTCAGGGTGGTTCAATTGACAGGGAAAAAAATGCACCACAAATTCAACTAAACCAACATATACATACAGAATAGTCCAAAAGCATATATCAATAAGGTCTTTAAAATGATAATAGAATTCATGGTTACGCCTTAAATTCGCGTAAAAGAAGATAGCACACCTTGTTTGTCGGATAACGCCTTCCCAAAACCATGAAAGTATCAATTATATCACCTTCATTCACTTTGAAGAAAGCATCTCGTTCGATGTATATAACACAACAAAAAGAGATGCTATGTCCCTGGTCCTCTTCATTTTGCAACAATTCTACACAAACATTAATTTATTAGCTATCAATTGGAACAAATCCCTAATGATTAGTCGGTTCTCTTTATCAGTTATCAATTACCAAAAACAAACTATATCTTCAGATCTCAACTTAAGTTGTTCAAATCTTCATAGCAAAAGAAATTTACACTTTGAATTTATGAATTAGAGGAGAACAAAATATCTTACTTCAGATTGTAGTAGGATGAAAAACTGAACAAGTGTTGCGCAACCTAACTAGGTTGTGCATGCGTGCGTGCTTCGCCGGCCGCCTGTTTGCCGGCGCCAGCAAGTGTCCTTCGCCCGGCCGCCGGTCCGTCGCGTCGACGAGTGCCCTGTCGGCTGGCGGATGCGCACCGAGGGCTGCGGGGCAAAGGCGGATGGCGCTCATCGCTAGGGTTCCATAACTGCAAGATCGATGCGACGGGAATCAGAAACGTCTTTTTTTTGAGAAATAGAAACATCTTCTGGCGTCGATCAATCAGCGCACACACGAACGTTCGCGGAGACTAATGAGCCAATCCTTCACATGTACATGGGCTGAGTTGGGCTTGCTTTTTTCTTTTTCTTTTTTACAGACTAGTAGTATACTAATGGGCTGAATTTCAGGATGGTCCATGGACCACCCTGGCCACCCTGCAGCTACGCCACTGATTACAGCCAAACGGACGAAATTTACACAAGTTCAATCTAAACTTGCTCAATATCCCACACAATAAAGTGTATTTAGCAATTCCAATCCGGATACTCATTGAGGGTGGAATCCTCATGTGCTTTAGCACATACGTAACGGAGCAGTGGCAGAGACACAAGATCATTGATTTGCTGCTAATTAGTAGATGAACAGTGTGTAGTTTATACAAAAATACATGTATCAGTATTGTTTGGCCTTGTTATCAGAATTTTGAGTCATTTGGTCCCCTAATCCTTAATTCCTGGCTCGGCCACTGGCAACGGTGATCCTTCTCGTTCTCCGCAACGAGGGCAGCCCTGGGGAAGGCAAGCACTGCCCTGAAAGGAAAAACAGTACGTATCACAGATGTGTCTCACTCGGCATGATATGCAGTCACTACGATCCTGCGCGTGCGTAGAGGCGAGCACTGCCCTTAATCACAGTCTGACACTTAGCAGACTGACTCGGAAAGCGACCGCGTGCAGCTCCGGCCGGCCGGCGACGTCATGCATGCGCATACGGCGGCCAGCGCGCGTACTTGGCAGTTGGCGCGTCGTGTCGAGCAGGCGGAGGCGCCGGCCGCCGGGAGTCCTGCATCTGCACGCCCACCGGTGGGCGGTGGCTACGGGCGCAGTACGCACTAGGCGACTGAGTCGGCCCGATGAATGTCCGTGCCCTCGCAGTACCTGCACGTACCTGGATTGCTCGCGACCGATCAATGGCGGTGCGCAACAGTGGCGCACTTCGAAGATTAAAGGGACGTACGTGGTACATCCTTGAGACGTCGCCATACAAGCATGCACCTTGTACGTGCCGCTACAAAGTCATCGTGCTGGTACGTGCATGAGGCACCTAGACTAGACGCTGCTGTACTACTCATCCCATAACTGAGCCACTGTGCTGGTGTACTACTCTTCCCTTAACTGAACCAGTGCCTGCCTGCTCGTCGGGCCGGCCGGTGTACATATCACATGATAAAAGGTGTTGTCAGTTCATGTGTGTCGACTCGTAGTTGGTCAAAGGAATGGCTGATCGCGTGATTAGCAATGTTTACCTAGTTGTTAGCAAATTTCTAACAAAATGACTGCCACTCTTTTTTTTTTCCTTTTTTTTACTGGACAAGCAAGGCTGCTGCGGCCGTATGATTAAAAATGAAAGGGAGTATAGCGAGCATCAAAAGGAAGAAAAGACCAAAGGAGCAAACCAGATGAAAATGAGTGATGCTGCAGTGCAGGAGCGGCGAAAGTAGACAGGAAAGAGACTGGAAACAGAACTACAGCCAGCCTTGCATCTACGCTGTCTGAAGACCGTATGTACACCTGCTGCTTTGCTCTCTTTCTCCGGTTTTTCGTGGGCATCGGCCGGCTTTCCCTTTCGGAGCTGCGCGGCCCTCCACGCATCGAATCCGTCATAAACCGTGTATATGTACAGTGTACTCCTCCTACTGCCATGCAGTACACGCAAGATGCATGCATTCATGTACAGTACTAGTGCATGTGCCTACATCGAGGTGCTCGTGTACGTACGTCGACGGCAAGAACACAACACGGATATGTATGGAAATGCATACATGGAGCTTTCTTCCCTTGCTTTTGATCTCCTCGAGTCAACGTAGGGAAAGAGACCGGCTTAGGCATGCACTGATTGATCGATGAATCGATGCAGTGCGTGCATCGGTGATCACGCAAACTTGTCCATGACCTTGGCCTTGGGTAGAGCTGTAGCTTATAGCTGGGGTATTTTTTGTTTGTTTTAAACGAGACAAAAGACTTGTCATTTCATTAAATAAGGAGAATGTGTTACCTAGGCACAAAGTGGCGGGAATAAGATAACTACTCGCGAGGGAAAATTGCATCCAGTCTCTTGACACCCGCTGATGCCCAATTGCCCACAACCTTGCCTCTTCAAGGATCTTGTCCACGATGATGAACGAAGGTGTGGCGATGTTCCAGAAGACCCTGTCGTTCCTTTCCTTCCAAAGTTTCCAGGAAATTAGCATGAGGAGGGAGACCGAGCCTGTACGATTTGTCGAGCGCGCAAGGGCAAGCATGTTCCACCAGTCTTTCACACTAGACCATAGTTACTCAAGCACTTGCTAAAACCGTGTTTCACACCACAGTTGAAAAACGACACTGGAAGTGCAGATGAGCGTAGTTTCCTGAACATGTCCACAAAGTGGGCAGAAAATGCAGTTTGGCTATCCCCTGTGCTGAAGCCTATCAGTCGTCCAGACCCTATTGTGGATAACTAACCAAGCAAAAAAAAAATGCATTTTGGAGTAGCCCGCACATTGCAGATGGTCTTAAGCAGAGACGTGATGGTGCACCCCTTGAATTGCATCTTGTAGGCCGAGGATGTCGAGAAGGTACCATTCTCCATAAACTTCCAAGTGATCATATATTTCCTGTTGTGGTCCAGATTCACTCCATCCAAATTTTCCCAAAGAGCGGCGAACACCTGAATGTGAGCAAAAGAAATGTCGCCTGACAAATCAATCTGGGAAACTCAAAAGTTATCAGTGAGGGCCTTCGGCCCAGAGCAACCTTTCCTGTTCAAAATCTCGAAAATTCTGGGTGCAATGTCCATACGCCTTAGTCCATTAAGCCCAGGTGACTTCCAAAAGCAAGCCTTAGCGCCATCACTAACCTTCACCGTAGTTGCCACCACGAAAGATCTCTGTCAGCATCATCGTGAGGGGTGCCCGGCCCAATCCACGGCTTAGGTTGTTCCGACCATTCAAACCAGAGCCATCTTAGACGAAGAGCGGTTGCAAACTTGCACAGGTTCAGGACACCCATCCCACCCTTGATGTTCGGCCGACAAACGCACTCCCAATTGATCTTGCACTTGCCTCTGATGACCTTATCACAGCCCGCCCACAAGAAAGCACGCCTCAAGGCATTGATCCTCTTCATCACATCAGCTAGGAGGACAAGAGAAGTGATGCTATAAATTGCTATGGTAGTGAGCACCGCCTTAACCAAAATTGTCCTACTAGGCGCAGCCATGAGTTGTTCGGTCCATGGTGCGAGCTTGCGAGAAATTTTATCTTCAAGAGGCAAAAAGTGCATAGCTTTCAGCCTCGAGACCGATAGGGGCAGCCCAAGGTATGTCAAAAGGAAAGGAGTGAGCTTTGCCGGGAGTGATACAAAATGTCACGGAGATCAAGGCCAACACAACGTATGGGAGCCACCGGGCTTTTAGTGCAATTAGTGACCAGGCCTATGACCTCTCCAAAAGCGTCAAGGGTGGAGGCGAAGTAGCAAACATCCTATTTGATGGGCTTAATAAAATAGCGGCATCATCAGCATACAGAGAGGCACTGAGGGTTGTGGTATTTGCACGGAGCGGCTATAGATTGCCTTGGCTCGTGGCCTTGCTCAGGATGTGGTGCAAAGGATTGATGGCGAGCACAAATAGAAGAGGGGACAACAGGTCCCCTTGTCGTAATCCCTTTCCATGACATATAGGGTCTCCAACAATGCCATTTAGCAAGACTCTCGAGGAATCCGATGAGAGGATTGTGGAGGCCCAACCTCGGAAATTTGTCGGGAAGCCGAGATGCTGCGGGAGATCCATTAAGTAGTCCCAACAAACCGAAGGCCTTCTTGATATCGATCTTGAAGAGAAACATGGGGGTTTTACTCATGTGGAATCTTCTAGCTAGGTTGCGAACATAAGTGAAGTTCTTGTGAATACTTTTTTTATGAAAGCACTTTGGCTTGTGAAATAAGTTCATCCATGTGAACCAAGGGGCGGGACGCCATCACCTTGGCAATAAGCTTAGCCACGACATGGATCATACTAATAGGCCTAAATTCAGAAATATCTTCAGCACCATCTTGTTGGATAACATAGTAATTTCAAAAAAAATTCCTAGGCATACGCAAGATTATGGTGATGCATAGCAACGAGAGGGGAGAGTGTTTTCTACGTACCCTCGTAGACCGTTCGTGAAAGCGTTATAACAACGCGGTTGATGTAGTCATACGTCTTCACGATCCGACCGATCCAAGTATCGAAAGCACGACACCTCTGAGTTCTGCACACGTTCGGCTCGGTGACGTCCTCGCCTTCTCGATCCAGCAAGAGGGGCGAAGTAGTAGATGAGTTCCGGCAGCACACCGGCGTGGTGACGGTGTTGGCGAAGAACAATTTCCGTAGGGCTTCGCCTAAGCACTACGAAAACTATGACGGAGGATAAAATAGAGGGGACGGGGTTGCCGGCACACGGCTTGGTGTTTCTTGATGTGTCTTTGGTGCTAGCCATGCCGCTCTATTTATATGTTGAGCCCTGGGTCAAAACTTGGAGCAAAAGCCTCCTCAAAGTCGGTTTTGCCCGAAAGGCAAGAGTCCCACTCGGACTCCAGGACCAAATGCCACAATCCTTGGCGTCTGGCCCAGGGCCAGACGCCAGGGTCTCCGGCGTTTGGCCCCCTGGCCTCCGTAAAACTCCTATTGCACCGACTTATAGCCCCATGGGCCCGACCCCTTGGCCAAACCATATCATCCAATATATCAATCTTTACCTCCGGACCATTCCGGAGCTCCTCGTCATGTCCGTGATCTCATCCGGGACTCCGAACAACATTCAGTCACCAACATACGTAACTCATAATACTATATCGTCAACGAACGTTAAGCGTGCGGACCCTACGGGTTCGAGAACTATGTAGACATAACCGAGACACCTCTCTGGTCAATAACCAATAGCGGGACCTGGATGCCCATATTGGCTCCTACATATTCTATGAAGATCTTTATCGGTCAGGCCGCATAACAACATATGTTGTTCCCTTTGTCATCGGTATGTTACTTGCCCGAGATTCGATCGTCGGTATCTCAATACCTAGTTCAATCTCGTCACCGACAAGTCTCTTTACTTGTTATGTAATACATCATCCCGCAACTAACTCATTAGTTGCAATGCTTGCAATGCTCATAGTGATGTGCATTACCGAGTGGGCCCAGAGATACCTCTCCGACAATCGGAGCGACAAATCCTAATCTCGAAATACGCCAACCCAACAAGTACCTTCGGAGGCACCTGTAGAGGACCTTTATAATCACCCAGTTACGTTGTGACGTTTGGTGGCACACAAAGTGTTCCTCCGGTAAATGGGAGTTGCATAATCTCATAGTCATAGGAACATGTATAAGTCATGAAGAAAGCAATAGCAACAAACTAAACGATCAAGTGCTATGCTAATGGAATGGGTTAAGTCAATCACATCATTCTCCTAATGATGTGATCCCGTTAATCAAATGACAATTCATGTCTATGGTTAGGAAACATAACCATCTTTGATCAACGAGCTAGTCAAGTAGAGGCATACTAGTGATGTAACGCCCCGAGACCGTTGCGCCAGGTGTCTTTCAGTTATTCGCTATCGTTGCCATGTCATTTGCTTGCGCGTTGCATCTTGCCAAGTCATCATGTGCATTGCATCATCATGTTTTTCAAAACTTGCATTCGTCTGAGTTCTCCGAGTTCTCTCTGTTGTCCGTTCTGAGCAGAGACACACTTGCACGCGCCCGCGGTATGTCCGAGATATTATTTTATAAGTGGCCGGAAAATGTTCTCGGAATGGGACGAAAGTTGGCGTGTGGTCTTATTATAGAGTAGATAGACCGCCTGTCAAGTTTCATCGCATTCGGGGTTCGTTTGACGCCCCAACGTTTAACTATAGCGGCAGTATAGCCGGTCATACGTCGGATGTTTTCGGTATCCGGAAACATGTGCCAGGCTTTCCCTCTCTTTCCTCCCTAGACCGTCTACTCAGTCCACTACATACCGCCAGGCCCCGAAACCCTCTCTGCACAGTGCACCGAACCCCTCGCGCGCGTCCGGCAGTTGTCCCGAACCCGACCTGGGGAGTTGTCATCGTTGGACTCAGAACATCCCCAAACATCTACAAAACATCTCCGTTTTGTTAATTGGGCTTCCTAACCTATATTTTCTCGACCGCCCGATCGCTATCGGATGATCCAAATCATTCCCCTTTTGTATATATATATATATATATATATATATATATATATATATATATATATATATACCCTAGTCCATTTTTTAGACCCAAACCCTAATTTCTAGGACTTTTGTCCCTGTCGCCGCCGCCAACCGGTCTCGATCCACCTCGGGATCCTTTCTCCTCGTTTTCCTCTACCCACCAACCAACGCTCCCCACTGCTCCTCCCTGATTCGCCTCCTCCCGTCCACTAGCCAGCCACCACCAAATCCTCCTCCTTGCCTCGATCAAGCCCACAAGAGAGGAGCTCCTCCTCTGATTTCTCCTCGAGCCCGCAGCAACAGCGCAGCGCCCGAGCGCTCCTCAGCCTCACCCTCGCGACCCCGCCGCCTCCAGTGAACGTCGCCGGTGAACCCAGTAGGTCCCCTGCCTCGTACCTTTTTTTTCCTTTCGTGGCTCTCCGGCTCCCCTGACCGTCTTTCTCTCTCTTCTGTTCATGAACCAGCACGCCGCCGCTGCCTGGAACCAGCCGGATCCGTTGAACCTCGCTGGGATCCACCTCCCCTCATCCAGATCGGCCGGTCTCCGCCATCCCCCTCTTCGTCAACTGCCAGGAGCTCCCCGCCGCTGGATCAGATCGCCTCCGCCTGGTTCCTCTCGCGCTGACGCCCTACTCCATGTTCCACCCGGAAACGAGCACATGAGCGCAGCCCCTGCGTCTCCGGGCGTTCCCAACCTCTGCCGCCTGGTGGCGTTAAGGAGCAGCGCCGCCCTTGCCAGAGTACGCGCCAAGTTCGCCGTCGTCGCACCGAGTCCGTTGGCAGCCGTCGTCGTTGCCTCTGCTTCGCCCCCCATGTTGTCGTTGTCGTGTCCTGTTCCGTCTGAAGCTTCGGCGCCAAGTTCTCTGCTCGATCCCCTGCTGCGTTAACCGCAGCCCGATCCAGACCGACTCGGGCTCGTCCCACCGCACCGAGCAAGGCCCAGCTGGCTCCCCTGTGATTTCCGCATGGGCCGGACTCCTCTCCAGATCTGGGCTATGGCCCATGGTGAGACCCCCATCGCCTCTGCTCCGGTTGGCCCAGCCAGATTCGGCCCATATCATGTTTTTTCCAGTTCTACGAATTTAGTATTATTTCCAGAGAACGCAGATTTGCAGAAAACCCCTTGAACTTCATGCATTTAATAACTTCTCAACCGTGCATCATTTGCAAATAACTTATATACGAAAAATGCTTAGAATTGCATCTAGTTTCATAATATGTCATTTTCATCCATGTTTAAAATGTTTAAAATGCTGTATGTGTAACTTTGTCCATATGCATGCTAAAATGCTTTAATTCATAACTAAATAACCGTAACTCGGATTTTAATAAACTTTATATGTAAATGGGGTAGAATTTTGCCTAGTTTAACATGGTGGCATCATCTTGTATGTTTAACAACTCTAAAATATGGCTTAGGGCAGAACAGTACCAAACCTAATATATGCATATGAGGAGTTTCCGGAATTGTTGTTCGTTGTTTTCGGCCTCATTTAAACTTGACTAGATAGGTAGTTTTCATTTGCTTCACCTTCTTGCCATGCTAACAACATTTAATATTGTTGGGTACATAAACGAGATCGAACTAAATAACTTGTCGTGGTGTTCCGTCAATATGCAACTCGTTGCATATTGAGCTCCACTTAACTTGTAGTTTTGTTTGTGCCCCTTGCCGTGCCATGCTTCTTTAAACCGGACATGCATCATAATTGTTTGTGCATCATGCCATGTCTATGTGGTGATTGTTTACTAGGTTGTTTGCTCTTTTCCGGTGTTGCTTCTTCGGGTTGGTTCCGATAACGTCACGTTTGTGAGGAACCGTTCGACTACGTCCGTTTGTCTTCTTCATGGACTCATTCTTCTTCCTTGCGGGATCTCAGGCAAGATGACCATACCCTCGAAATCACTTCTATCTTTGCTTGCTAGTTGCTCGCTCTTTTGCTATGCCTATGCTGCGATACCTACCACTTGCTTATCATGACTCCCATATTGTTGAACCAAGCCTCTAACCCACCTTGTCCTAGAAAACTGTTGTTTGGCTATGTTACCGCTTTGCTCAGCCCCTCTTATAGCGTTGTTAGTTGCAGGTGAAGATTGAAGTTCGTTCCTTGTTGGAACATGGAGATGTTGTTCCTTGTTGAAACATGTTTACTTGTTGGGATATCACAATATATCTTATTTAATTAATGCATCTATATACTTGGTAAAGGGTGGAAGGCTCGGCCTTATGCCTGGTGTTTTGTTCCACTCTTGTCGCCCTAGTTTCCGTCATATCGGTGTTATGTTCCCGGATTTTACGTTCCTTACGCGGTTGGGTAATAATGGGAACCCCTTGACAGTTCGCCTTGAATAAAACTCTTCTAGCAATGCCCAACATTGGTTTTACCATTTGCCACCTAGCCTTTTCTTTTCCCTTGGGAGTCGCGCTCCTGAGGGTCATCATTATTTTACCCCCCCCCCCCCGGGCCAGTGCTCCTCTGAGTGTTGGTCCAAACTAGAGTCCTGTGCAGCGCCCCCTCGGAGAAACTCGAGGTTTGGTTTTAGTGTATGGAGAGCTCATCTGAGTGTGCCCTGAGAACGAGATATGTGCAGCTCCTATCGGGATTTGTCGGCACATTCGGGCGGTGTTGCTGGTTTCGTTTTACCATTGTCGAAATGTCTTGTAACCGGGATTCCGAGTCTGATCGGGTCTTCCCGCTAGAAGGAATATCCTTCGTTGACCGTGAGAGCTTGTGATGGGCTAAGTTGGGACACCCCTGCAGGGATTTGAACTTTCGAAAGCCGTGCCCGCGGTTATGGGAAGATGGGAATTTGTTAACGTCCGGTTGTAGAAAACCTGAAGTTGACCGTAATTAAAAATACATCAACCACGTGTGTTACCGTGATGGTCTCTTTCCGGCGGAGTTCGGGAAGTGAACACGGTGTTAGAGTTATGCTTGACGTAGGTTGTTCTAGGATCACTTCTTGGTCATAGTTTCTCGATCGTGCTTTGCCTTCTCTTCTCGCTCTCATTTGCGTATGTTAGCCACCATATATGCTAGTCGCTTGCTGCAGCTCCACCTCATACCTTTTACCTTACCCATAAGCTTAAATAGTCTTGCTCGCGAGGGTGTGAGATTGCTGAGTCCCCGTGACTCACAGATACTTCCAAACCCAGCTTGCAGGTGCCGATGAGTCCGTGCGGATAACACAACCAAGCTCAGGAGGAGCTCGATGAAGATCTTGTCCTTTATGTTGTTTCGTTCTAGTTGATCAGTAGTGGAGCCCAGTCGGGACGATCAGGGATCTGTGTAGCTTTTGGCGTAGTCTTCTTTTATTTTGGTTCCGTAGTCGGACCTTGTTTGTAACTGGTTGATGTAATGCTTTATTCTTGTAATTGTGTGAAGTGGCGATTGTAAGCCAACTATGTATCTTTTCCCTTATTGTATTACATGGATTGTGTGAAGATTACCTCACTTGCGACATTGCTTTCAATGCGGTTATGCCTCTAAGTCGTGCTTCGACACGTGGGAGATATAGCCGCATCGAGGGCGTTACAAGTGACACTCTGTTTGTCTATGTATTCACGTATGTATTAAGTTTCCGGTTAATACAATTCTAGCATGAATAATAAACATGTATCATGATATAAGGAAATAATTAATAACTTTATTATTGCCACTAGGGCATATTTCCTTCAGTCTCCCACTTGCACTAGAGTTAATAATCTAGTTCACATCGCCATGAGATTTAATACCAATAGTTCACATCACCATGTGATTAACACCCATAGTTCACATCGACATGTGACCAACACCCAAAGGGTTTACTAGAGTCAATAATCTAGTTCACATCGTTATGTGATTAACACCCAAAGAGTACTAAGGTGTGATCATGTTTTGCTTATGAGAGAAGCTTAGTCAACGGGTCTGCCACATTCAGATCCGTAAGTATTTTGCAAATTTCTATGTCAACAATGCTCTGCACGGAGCTACTCTAGCTAATTGCTCCCACTTTCAATATGTATCCAGATTGAGACTTTGAGTCATCTGGATCAATGTCAAAACTTGCATCGACGTAACCCTTTACGACGAACCTTTTGTCACATGCATAATCAAGAAACATATCCTTATTCCACTAAGGATAATTTTGACCAATGTCCAGTGATCTACTCCTAGATCACTATTGTACTCCCTTGCCAAACTCAGGGCAGGGTATACAATAGGTCTGGTACACAACATGGCATACTTTATAGAACCTATGGCCAAGGCATAGGGATTGACTTTCATTATCTTTCTATCTTCTGCCGTGGTCGGGCTTTGAGTCTTACTCAGCTTCACACCTTGTAACACAGGCAATAACTCTTTCTTTGACTGTTCCATTTTGAACTACTTCAAAATCTTGTCAAGATATGTACTCATTGAAAAACTTTATCAAGCGTCTTGATCTATCTCTATAGATCTTGATGCTTAATATGTAAGCAGCTTCACCGAGGTCTTTCTTTGAAAAACTCCTTTCAAACACTCCTTTATGCTTTGCAGAATAATTCTACATTATCTCCAATCAACAATATGTCATTCACATATACTTATCAAAAATGTTGTAGTGCTCCCACTCACTTTCTTGTAAATACAGGCTTCACCGCAAGTCTTTATAAAACTATATGCTTTGATCAACTTATCAAAGCGTATATTCCAACTCCGAGATGCTTGCACCAGTCCATAGATGGATCGCTGGAGCTTGCATATTTTATTAGCACCTTTAGGATTGACAAAACCTTCTGGTTGCATCATATACAACTTTTTTTAATAAATCCATTAAGGAATGTAGTTTTGTTTATCCATTTGCCAGATTTCATAAAATGTGACAATTTCTAACATGATTCAGACAGACTTAAGCATAGATACGAGTGAGAAACTCTCATCGTAGTCAACACCTTGAACTTGTCAAAAACCTTTTGCGACAATTCTAGCTTTGTAGATAGTAACACTACTATCAGCGTCCGTCTTCCTCTTGAAGATCATTTAATCTCCATGGCTCGCCGATCTTTGGGCAAGTCAATCAAAGTCCATACTTTGTTCTTTTACATGGATCACATCTCAGATTTCATGACCTCAATCCATTCTGCGAAATTTGGGCTCATCATCGCTTCCTCATAGTTCGTAGGTTCGTCATGGTCAAGTAACTAACCTCCAGAACAGGATTACCGTACCACTCTGGTGCGGATCTCACTCTGGTTTACCTACGAGGTTTGGTAGTAACTTGATCTGAAGTTACATGATCATCATCATTAGCTTCCTCACTAATTGGTGTAGTAGTCACAGGAACAGATTTCTGTGACGAACTACTTTCTAATAAGGGAGCAGGTACAGTTACCTCATCAAGTTCAACTTTTCTCCCACTCACTTCTTTCGAGAGAAAACTCCTTCTCTAGAAAGGATCCATTCTCAGCAATGAATATCTTGCCTTCGGATCTGTGATAGAAGGTGTACCCAACAGTCTCCTTTGGGTATCCTATGAAGATACATTTCTCCGATTTGGGTTCGAGCTTATCAGGTTGAAGCTTTTTTCACATAAGCATCGCAACCCCAAACTTTAAGAAACGACAACTTTGGTTTCTTGCCAAACCGCAGTTCATACGGTGTCGTCTCAACGGATTTAGATGGTGCCCTTTTTTAACGTGAATGTGGCTGTCTCTAATGCATAACCCCAAAATGATAGCGGTAAATCAGTAAGAGACATCATAGATCGCACCATATCTAATAAAGTACGGTTACGATGTTCGGACACACCATTACACTATGGTGTTCCAGGTGGCGTGAGTAGTGAAACTATTTTACATTGTTTTAACTGAAGGCCAAACTCGTAACTCAAATATTTTACTTCTGCGATCATATCGTAGAAACTTTTATTTTTGTTACGATGATTCTCCACTTCACTCTAAAATTCTTTGAACTTTTCAAATGTTTCAGATTTGTGTTTCATCAAGTAGATATACTCATATATGCTCAAATCATCTGTGAAGATCAGAAAATAATGATACCTGCCGCGAGCCTCAATATTCATCGGACCACATACATCAGTATGTATGATTTCCAACAAATTTGTTGCTCGCTCCATTGTTCCGGAGAACGGAGTCTTAGTCATCTTGCCCATGAGGCATGGTTCGCAAGCATCAACTAATTCATAATCAAGTGATTCCAAAAGTCCATCAGCATGGATTTTCTTCATGCGCTTTACACCAATATGACCTAAATGGCAGTGCCACAAATAAGTTGCACTATCATTATTAAATTTGCATCTTTTGGCTTCAATATTATGAAAATGTGTATCACCACGATCGAGATCCAACAAACCATTTTTATTGGGTGTATGACCATAGAAGGTTTTATTCATGTAAACAGAACAACAATTATTCTCTAACTTACATGAATAACCGTATTGCAATAAACATGATCCAATCATATTCATGCTCAACGCAAACACTAAATAACATTTATTTTAGGTTTAACACTAATTCCGAAATTATAGGGAGTGTGCGATGATGATCATATCAATCTTGGAACCATTTCCAATACACATCGTCACTTCACCCTTAACTAGTCTCTATTCATTCTGCAACTCCTGTTTTGAGTTACTACTCTTAACAACTGAACCAGTATCAAATACCGAGGGGTTGCTATAAACACTAGTAAAGTACACATCAATAACATGTATATCAAATATAGAATTGTTCACTTTGCCATCCTTCTTATTCGTAAATACTTGGGGCAGTTCCGCTTCCAGTGACCAGTCCCTTTGCAGTAGAAGCACTTAGTCTCAGGCTTAGGTCTAGACTTGGGCTTCTTCACTTGAGCAGCAACTTGCTTGCTGTTCTTCTTGAAGTTCCCTTTCTTTCCCTTTGCCCTTTTCTTGAAACTAGTGGTCTTGTTAATCATCAACACTTGATGCTCTTTCTTGATTTCTACCTTCATCGATTGCATCATCATGAAAAACTCGGGAATCGTTTCCGTTATCCCTTGCATATTATAGTTCATCACGAAGTTCTACTAACTTGGTGATGGTGACTAGAGAATTCTGTCAATCACTATTTTATCTGGAAGATTAACTCCCACTTGATTCAAGCGATTGTAGTACCCAGACAATCTGTGCACATGCTCATTGCTTGAACTATTCTCCTCCATCTTTTAGCTATAGAACTTGTTGGAGACTTCATATCTCTCAACTCGGGTATTTACTTGAAATATTAACTTCAACTCCTGGAACATCTCATATGGCCCATGACGTTCAAAACGTCTTTGAAGTCCCGATTCTAAGCCGTGTAAGCATGGTGCACTAAACTATCAAGTAGTCATCATATTGAGCTAGCCAAACGTTCATAACATCTGCATCTGCTCCTGCAATAGCTTTGTCACCTAGCGGTGCATCAAGGACATAATTCTTTTGTGCAGCAATGAGGATAAACCTCAGATCACATATCCAATCCGCATCATTGCTAGTAACATCTTTCAATTTAGTTTTCTCTAATAACATATCAAAAATAAAATAGGGGAGCTAAACGCGAGCTATTGATCTACAACATAGATATGCTAATACTACTAGGACTAAGTTCATGATAAATTTAACTTCAATTAATCATATTACTTAAGAACTCCCACTTAGATAGACATCCCTCTAATCCTCTAAGTGATCACGTGATCCATATCAACTAAACCATGTCCGATCATCATGTGAGATGGAGTAGTATCAATGGTGAACATCACTATGTTGATCATATCTACTATATGATTCACGCTCGACCTTTCGGTCTCCGTGTTCCGAGGCCATATCTGTTATATACTAGGCTCGTCAAGTTTAACCTGAGTATTCCGCGTGTGCAACTGTTTTGCACCCGTTGTATTTGAACGTAGAGCCTATCACACCCGATCATCACGTGGTGTCTCAACACGAATAACTTTCGCAATGGTGCATACTCAGGGAGAACACTTATACCTTGATAGTTTAGTGAGAGATCATCTTATAATGCTACCATCAACCAAAGCAAGATAAGATGTATAAAAGATAAACATCACATGCAATCAACATATGTGGCATGATATGGCCATCATCATCTTGTGCCTTTGATCTCCATCTCCAAAGCATCGTCATGATTTCCATCGTCATCGGCATGACGCCATGATCTCCATCATCTTGATCTATATCAATGTGTCGTCACATGGTCGTCTCGCCAACTATTGCTCTTGCAACTATTGCTATCGCATAGCGATAAAGTAAAGCAATTATTTGGCACTTGCATCTTATGCAATAAAGAGACAACCATAAGGCTTCTGCCAGTTGCCGATAACTTCAACAAAACATGATCATCTTATACAACAACTTATATCTCATCACGTCTTGACCATATCACATCACAACATGCCCTGCAAAAACAAGTTAGACGTCCTCTACTTTGTTGTTGTAAGTTTTACGTGGCTGCTATGGGCTTAGCAAGAATAGTTCTTACCTACACATCAAAACCACAATGATAGTTTGTCAAGTTGGTGATGTTTTAACCTTCACAAGGACCGGGCGTAGCCACACTCGGTTCAACTAAAGTTGGAGAAACTGACACCCGCCAGTCACCTGTGTGCAAAGCACGTCGGTAAAACCAATCTCGCGTAAGCGTACATGTAATGTCGGTCCGGGCCGCTTCATCCAACAATACCGCTGAACCAAAGTGTGACATGCTGGTAAGCAGTATGACTTATATCGCCCACAACTCACTTGTGTTCTACTCGTGCATATTACATCAACGCATAAAACCTGGCTCGGATACCACTGTTGGGTAACGTAGTAATTTCAAAAAAAATTCCTACGCACACGGAAGATCATGGTGATGCATAGCAACGAGAGGGGAGAGTGTTGTCTACGTACCCTCGTAGACCATTCGCGGAAGCGTTATAACAACACGGTTGATGTAGTCGTACGTCTTCACGATCCGACCGATCCAAGTACCGAAAGCACGGCACCTCCGAGTTCTGCACACGTTCGGCTCGGTGACGTCCTCGCCTTCTCGATCCAGCAAGAGGGGCAAAGTAGTAGATGAGTTCCGGCATCACGACGGCGTGGTGACGGTGTTGGTGAAGAACAATTTCCGTAGGGCTTCGCCTAAGCACTACGAAAACTATGATGGAGGATAAATTACAGGGGACGGGGTTGCTGGCACATGGCTTGGTGTTTCTTGATGTGTCTTTGGTGCTAGCCTTGCCCCTCTATTTATATGTTGAGCCCTAGGATCGAAACTTGCAGCAAAAGCCTCCTCAAAGTCGGTTTTGCCCGAAAGGCAAGAGTCCCACTCGGACTCCAGGACCAAACGCCACAATCCTTGGCGTCTGGCCCAGACGCCATGGGCCTCGGCGTCTGGCCCTGGGCCAGACGCCAGGGTCTCTGGCGTTTGGCCCCCTGGCCTCCTCAAAACTCCTTTTGCACCGACTTATAGCCCCATGGGCTCGACCCCTTGGCCAAACCATATCATCCAATATATGAATCTTTACCTCCGGACCATTCCGGAGCTCCTCGTCATGTCCGTGATCTCATCCGGGACTCCGAACAACATTCGGTCACCAACATACATAACTCATAGTACTATATCGTCAATGAACGTTAAGCGTGCGGACACTACGAATTCGAGAACTATGTAGACATGACCGAGACACCTCTCTGGTCAATAACCAATAGCGGGACCTAGATTCCCATATTGGCTCCTACATAGTCTACGAAGATCTTTATCGGTCAGACCGCATAACAACATACGCTGTTCCCTTTGTCATCTGTATGTTACTTGCCCGAGATTCGATCGTCGGTATCTCAATACCTAGTTTAATCTCGTCACCGACAAGTCTCTTTACTCGTTCTGTAATACATCATCCGGCAACTAACTCATTAGTTTCAATGCTTGCAAGGCTCATAGTGATGTGCATTACCGAGTGGGCCCAGAGATACCTCTCCGACAATCGGAGTGACAAATCCTAATCTCAAGATATGTCAACCCAACAAGTACCTTCTGAGACACCTGTAGAGGACCTTTATAATCACCCAGTTACGTTGTGATGTTTGGTGGCACACAAAGTGTTCCTCCGGTAAACGGGAGTTGCATAATCTCATAGTCATAGGAACATGTATAAGTCATGAAGAAAGCAATAGCAACAAATTAAACGATCAAGTGCTATGCTAACGGAATGGTTCAAGTCAATCACATCATTCTCCTAATGATATGAACCCGTTAATCAAATGACAACTCATGTCTATGGTTAGGAAACATAACCATCTTTGATCAACGAGCTAGTCAAGTAGAGGCATACTAGTGACACTCTGTTTGTCTATGTATTCACACATGTATTACGTTTCCGGTTAATATAATTCTAGCATGAATAATAAACATTTATCATGATATAAGGAAATAATTAATAACTTTATTATTGCCTCTAGGGCATATTTCCTTAACATCTTTCCTAGGAATGAGCGTTATGTTGGCGGACTTCAACCAATGGAAGTTTGAGGCATGGAGATTGGAGAAGTGGTCAATGGTGGCCATGACATCCACCTTCATAATATCCCATCATGCTCTGAAGAACGCACCCATGAACCCATCTGGCCCTGGTGCCTTGTCATTTGGAGAATCAAACACAACACACCTAGCTTCATCCATGGTGAAAGGGGTGCCAAGATCAGTGAGATCACATTCTGGGTTGGGAACACAATTCCAATTAATATCCATTTGTCGTTGAGGACCCTTATTGATGACAAAGTAGAAGTGATTGTGGATGATGGCCTTCTTGTGATCATGATCATTCACCCAACCCGCATTGTGCTTCAGACGATGGCATTTTTTTCCTTCTCTGGCAGTTAATTGTCACGTAGAAGAATCTAGTGTTTGCATCCACCTCTGTGATGTTAGTGATCCTAGAGTTCTGCCGCTTCCTAGCCTTCTCAAGTACAGCCAAGGCAACTACTCGCCGCTTAAGCCTCTTCCGAAGGTCAAGTTCCTCTGGGCTCAGGGATCGAGATTCTTGAGCGGTATCAAGGCGGAGGATGATCTCCCGAGCCATATGCAACTGAATTTTCACATTGGAGAAAAGAGTTTTGCTCAAAGCCTTTAACTTGATGCTAGTTTTCCTGAGTCTATGGTGAATAACATGGTAGGGCGCGACATGGTTGTGATCTTCATTCCATGCCTCCTCGATGGTTGCCAAAAAACTGGGCATCTTAATACAGAAGTTCTCGAAGTAGAAGCACTTGGAACGCTTAGGGCCATTTGCATTTGTGAATAGAAGAGGACAATGATCACATAGGGAAGATGAGAGTGCATGCAGAATGTGAGAACCAAACTCCAGATCCCATCCTCGTTGCGAAAGAAGCCATCCAGCTTGCTCAAGATGGGGTCACTCTGGCCATTGCTCCAAGTGAATCTTCTGTTTTGAAGATTAATCTCTTTTAGCTCACAGGTGTTCAACGCATTCCTAAACTGGACAATGCGGCTTTGATCAACGTTAGTGCGGTTCTTATCCCTTGCCCGGTAAATTTGGTTGAAGTCTCCCGTGACCAGCGATAAGGAACCCAGTGGTGGTATTTCGGAGACGAGCTCGACGAAGAAAGCATCCTTGAGGTTGCCTCTAGTCAGACCATAGATGGTCGTGAGCTTGAAGGAGGTGGTGTTATGGTTCTGTGAACGCAAGGAAACAATGGTCAAGAGGGTAAAAGACCCAAATAGAACAATGGAGAGTTGAACCGCTTCATCATCCTGCAGTAGGAGGATACCACCACGGGTCCTGGCATTGGGAAGTCAAAGTATCTCTACTTTGACCAAACTTATAAAAAAGTAGCAATACTCACAATGCCAAAACAATATTTTTGGGTTCATTATGAAATGTTGTTTCATACTCCCTCCGTTCCAAAACAAGTGTCTTGAGCTTAGTACAAATTTGTACTAGAGCTGGTACAAAGTTGAGACATTTATTTTGGGACGGAGAGAGTAGTATATAACTATATATATTTGGTATTGTAGATGTTGATATTTTTAATATAAATTTGGTAAAATTTTACAAAGTTTGACTGGACACTAATCTAATACGCAGAGTAAAAAGGACCGGAAGGAGTACTAAAGTTATATAGTGAAAATTAAGTCCGTGATGCATCTAATGATATTGATTTTATATTCTGAGTGTTAGTGTTTTTCTATAAAGTTGGTCAAACATATACCACGTGTGAGCAATTCAAACTATTTGTAAAAAAAAAAGAATGGTCAAACATATGAAGTTTGACTTGAGAATTATTCGTATTTACAGACTAAAAGAAATGGAGGGAGCATAATCTCTAGTGGTATACTGGTGCTGGATCTGAAGCGTGCCTTGGTGAGGAAAACATATTCTCGTCGCTGTCTCCTGTCTGGGATGGAGGGGGCTCGTAGTAGGGTAGGCCACAGTACACACACCGTAGACCGCAGAGTACTGCACTGTACAGTAGAGTACCGGGGTGTGTGGGTGGGGGCACAGCTGCAACGGTCGTCTGGTACTGTACAGTAGAGTACCGGAGTAGGAGTGACAGTATACCAGGAGGGAAGAAGGATCCAGACCCAGAGCTGCAGTAACATGGGCTTCATTGATGGGCCGCTCCAGCATCGGGTTCCTCTGGGCCTCCATCACTTCTGGGGCGGTGGGGGGCTGGCTGAAGAAGAAGGGCGCAGATATGTGTCTTAAGCCCAACGAGACGGCCCAAATGTACAGCTGACAGCACAACACTTTTTTTCTCCTCAACAAGACTTTCAGGCAATAGTTTCTGGGAACTGCCATGCACACTACAGTCTACAGCCATAATGCAGCACACTGAAAGTAGCTCAAAATTTATTCTTGGACATTACATCTGAATTATTCCTTTGGCCACAGCTGCTGCTGTATATATGAAACCCAATGTACTGACCACCAAATTGCTCTTCTACTTACTGCACACTCCCCTGACCGACTGACTGACTGACTATAAGGGGGGGTTGGGTGCCCATTCCACCCCTCCCCATTCTATTGCACATACACAAATGGTACACTGATAGTACACTATTACACAAACACATGATACAAATATCCCTCCTGCAAAAAACACTGCTGCGCGACTACCTGGTCCAGGCCCGAGGCCTGACCCGAAACGGCCATCAAGTAGCACGACGCGCGCCCGCCTGCCTGTCTACCCTACGCGCCGTGGTTCCGGGCTTCAGCGGAACGAGAACGCAATCTCCTCGAGCGTTCTCCCCTTGGTCTCCGGCACGCACAGGCACACGAAGAGGAGGGTGCCCATGGACACTGCCGCGTATATAGCAAAGGTTCCTGGTTGAAACAAGACGTATGGTTCGTGGTAAGACACAGTGTCATAAAAGAGGTAGGAAGGTAGAGGGACAGAGAGGGAGGAATAGACTGACCTCCGTTGCTCCAGTTTAGCATCAAGCTCGCGGTCATCGTGATGAGCCACGATGTCATTCAGTTTTCAAGGGTGGCGGTGCTTCCGGCAAGACTCTTGATGTTAACAGGAAGAATATGTAGGGACACAATGTGGACGACGCATTATTATATTTCTAGATATGTTCAGTGTGAAGTTTGCTCTAGGTAAGTTGTCACTGTCACTTGCAACTACAGATATGAAACACAAAGCAACCACTGCAGTTTTTGGTGATGGTACAGCTAAAGCTAAAAGCAGTAGTTGCAGTCTTTAGTGATAGGTACAGCTACGGTCAGTGTAATCTAGGCTACATTACAAAAAATGCAGTTTCCTGTATGTCTTGAAGCAGCAGCTGGTCGACAAAACCACAAGAGCGACTGCAACTGCAGCGTTTCGCTCCATTTCATAGGTAAAAAGGCATGTTCGAGGACGGCTCATTGATAAAAAAAAGAGGCTATAGAGGATATTCAGACAGGAACAGAAGTGGCAAATGATAGTGGTAACAACTACAGAGATAAAATCAGATAGATGTAAGTGTAATTATTGAACTTCTAGATATTTGCAGTAAGGAGGATCAGACTATACCTCAGACATTATAATCCATGGGATGGCTCCCATGCCCAGAGAAAATGCAAGCACAAATGCCTGCAGTAGCAGAAAGCAAGGCACTAAACCTGCTCACTCTGACCAATAAAGCAGAGACGTATATAGACAGAACTGAAACTAACCACAAGTCCAGCCAGTGAAAGCATACTCATCACAAAGTGTAAATGAGAAGCTTCGTCTATGTTGTCCTATTTCAGAATTGACACTAAAATATATCAGAGGGAAACTCAGGTAGTACTGATTGATCTAGATTAGACAATTGCACAACAAACCATTACATATGCCATTAACATTTTAAGTGGAGTTACCTTCACAAAAAATGACACAGAAGCAACGAGAAGACTGATTGTCATCCCTGTAGCAGAGATCTGGAAAGTAAAAGAAATTAATCAACGCAAATCATATTTTCATCTTATAAAAACTTGTCTTGTGATGTAACTAACAATGAGAAGTAGCCATCGACCAGCTTTGTCAGTCAACCAGGTTGTGATTCCAGTAGCAACCACCTAACAATGAAAAGATCCCAATAAGTACGCAAATACCAAACCCACAATCCCACAAAGTTCATAGGCACAATGTGGATGTAACGATAAGATGAATATACCTGAACAGCCCCCAAACCACATGTTGCGAGATTACTGTTTTTAAGACCTGTTTAGGAAGAGAACTTTGTAAGATATCAGACATGACATACAAGCTATTGCTATTGCTGATATATTAAGGCTCAGTACTGCGATATGAGCTTCCTGCGAGTACAAATCACATACAGACAGGGCAGCATTACATTTTACAAGTGATCCAAATATCCCAATCAAACTGCTATGGATGTGCAGCATGCTTACTAACATTTGAATTTACCATTTAGTTCAATTGCACGTTCACAGTATTTCTGTAGAGTTATTAAATGTGTGAGGAAAACTATTACACACAAGCATGCTTAATAAGCAGAGCCTCGTCAAATTATGCAGAACATACCAGCAGCTTTGAAGATACTTGCAGCATAGAAGAAAATGCCGTTGACACCACTTAGTTGCTGAAGTATAAGGAGGCCAATTCCTATCTAAACAAGTGAAAACCAGTAAGCAAATAGAGGAACATTGATGTGTTAAAGCAAAGTATTTAATGCAAATTACCAACCATAAGAGGAACACTATATCTCTTGTGTTTGATCTCTGCAAATCGTATGGTTGTCCTCCTCCTAGATGAGGCAACTGATCTCTGTGTAGCAAAATGTAAAAAAAAAAGGTTTACATTCCCTCATATATTACTTAAAAGAAAAATATTTTCAGGCCCTTATATATTACTTAAAAGAAAAATATTTTCAGGTGTAGCATAAAGCATAAAGTTGCCAGCAATGTGTACATTGCATATGACATGATTGCAGCAAAATTGATCCCTGTTACTACATGTTACCTTTATTTCATTTACTTCTGCTGAGATATCAGTTTCAAATCCGCGCAGGACCTGCAGTGAAGATTCAAAATCTTTCATCTTTCCCATTTTTGCCTGGTACAACAGTTGCTCTGTTTAGATGCTTATGTTCATGTCAACAAAAAATAGTGCAACACATCACTTCACTTACCAGCCACCTTGGTGATTCAGGAATGAAGAACAGTCCAGGTATCAGGGACACCCCTGCAGGGATTTGAACTTTCGAAAGCCGTGCCCGCGGTTATGGGAAGATGGGAATTTGTTAACGTCCGGTTGTAGAAAACCTGAAGTTGACCGTAATTAAAAATACATCAACCACGTGTGTTACCGTCATGGTCTCTTTCCGGCGGAGTCCGGGAAGTGAACACGGTGTTAGAGTTATGCTTGACGTAGGTTGTTCTAGGATCACTTCTTGGTCATAGTTTCTCGATCGTGCTTTGCCTTCTCTTCTCGCTCTCATTTGCGTATGTTAGCCACCATATATGCTAGTCGCTTGCTGCAGCTCCACCTCATACCTTTTACCTTACCCATAAGCTTAAATAGTCTTGCTCGCGAGGGTGTGAGATTGTTGAGTCCCCGTGACTCACAGATACTTCCAAATCCAGCTTGCAGGTGCCGATGAGTCCGTGCAGACAACCAAGCTCAGGAGGAGCTCGATGAAGATCTTGTCCTTTATGTTGTTTCGTTCTAGTTGATCAGTAGTGGAGCCCAGTCGGGATGATCAGGGATCTGTGTAGCTTTTGGCGTAGTCTTCTTTTATTTTGGTTCCGTAGTCGGACCTTGTTTGTAACTGGTTGATGTAATGCTTTATTATTGTAATTGTGTGAAGTGGCGATTGTAAGCCAACTACGTATCTTTTCCCTTATTGTATTACATGGGTTGTGTGAAGATTACCTCACTTGCGACATTGCTTTCAATGCGGTTATGCCTCTAAGTCGTGCTTCGACACGTGGGAGATATAGCCGCATCGAGGGCATTACAAGTAACACTCTGTTTGTCTATGTATTCACATATGTATTAAGTTTCCGGTTAATACAATTCTAGCATGAATAATAAACATTTATCATGATATAAGGAAATAATTAATAACTTTATTATTGCCACTAGGGCATATTTCCTTCAGTCTCCCACTTGCACTAGAGTTAATAATCTAGTTCACATCGCCATGAGATTTAATACCAATAGTTCACATCACCATGTGATTAACACCCATAGTTCACATCGACATGTGACCAACACCCAAAGGGTTTACTAGAGTCAATAATCTAGTTCACATCGTTATGTGATTAACACCCAAAGAGTACTAAGGTGTGATCATGTTTTGCTTATGAGAGAAGCTTAGTCAACGGGTCTGCCACATTCAGATCCGTAAGTATTTTGCAAATTTCTATGTCAACAATGCTCCGCACGGAGCTACTCTAGCTAATTGCTCCCACTTTCAATATGTATCCAGATTGAGACTTTGAGTCATCTGGATCAATGTCAAAACTTGCATCGACGTAACCCTTTACGACGAACATTTTGTCACCTGCATAATCAAGAAACATATCCTTATTCCACTAAGGATAATTTTGACCAATGTCCAGTGATCTACTCCTAGATCACTATTGTACTCCCTTGCCAAACTCAGGGCAGGGTATACAATAGGTCTGGTACACAACATGGCATACTTTATAGAACCTATGGCCAAGGCATAGGGATTGACTTTCATTATCTTTCTATCTTCTGCCGTGGTCGGGCTTTGAGTCTTACTCAGCTTCACACCTTGTAACACAGGCAATAACTCTTTCTTTGACTGTTCCATTTTGAACTACTTCAAAATCTTGTCAAGGTATGTACTCATTGAAAAACTTTATCAAGCGTCTTGATCTATCTCTATAGATCTTGATGCTTAATATGTAAGCAGCTTCACCGAGGTCTTTCTTTGAAAAACTCCTTTCAAACACTCCTTTATGCTTTGCAGAATAATTCTACATTATCTCCAATCAACAATATGTCATTCACATATACTTATCAAAAATGTTGTAGTGCTCCCACTCACTTTCTTGTAAATACGGGCTTCACCGCAAGTCTGTATAAAACTATATGCTTTGATCAACTTATCAAAGCGTATATTCCAACTCCGAGATGCTTGCACCAGTCCATAGATGGATCGCTGGAGCTTGCATATTTTATTAGCACCTTTAGGATTGACAAAACCTTCTGGTTGCATCATATACAACTTTTTTTAATAAACCCATTAAGGAATGTAGTTTTGTTTATCCATTTGCCAGATTTCGTAAAATGTGACAATTTCTAACATGATTCAGACAGACTTAAGCATAGATACGAGTGAGAAACTCTCATCATAGTCAACACCTTGAACTTGTCACAAACCTTTTGCGACAATTCTAGCTTTGTAGATAGTAACACTACTATCAGCGTCCGTCTTCCTCTTGAAGATCATTTAATCTCCATGGCTCGCCGATCTTTGGGCAAGTCAATCAAAGTCCATACTTTGTTCTTTTACATGGATCACATCTCAGATTTCATGGCCTCAAGCCATTCCGCGAAATCTGGGCTCATCATTGCTTCCTCATAGTTCGTAGGTTCGTCATGGTCAAGTAACTAACCTCCAGAACAGGATTACCGTACCACTCTGGTGCGGATCTCACTCTGGTTTACCTACGAGGTTTGGTAGTAACTTGATCTGAAGTTACATGATCATCATCATTAGCTTCCTCACTAATTGGTGTAGTAGTCACAGGAACAGATTTCTGTGACGAACTACTTTCTAATAAGGGAGCAGGTACAGTTACCTCATCAAGTTCAACTTTTCTCCCACTCACTTCTTTCGAGAGAAAACTCCTTCTCTAGAAAGGATCCATTCTCAGCAATGAATATCTTGCCTTCGGATCTGTGATAGAAGGTGTACCCAACAGTCTCCTTTGGGTATCCTATGAAGATACATTTCTCCGATTTGGGTTCGAGCTTATCAGGTTGAAGCTTTTTTCACATAAGCATCGCAACCCCAAACTTTAAGAAACGACAACTTTGGTTTCTTGCCAAACCGCAGTTCATACGGTGTCGTCTCAACGGATTTAGATGGTGCCCTTTTTTAACGTGAATGTGGTTGTCTCTAATGCATAACCCCAAAATGATAGCGGTAAATCAGTAAGAGACATCATAGATCGCACCATATCTAATAAAGTACGGTTACGATGTTCGGACACACCATTACACTATGGTGTTCCAGGTGGCGTGAGTAGTGAAACTATTTTACATTGTTTTAACTGAAGGCCAAACTCGTAACTCAAATATTTTACTTCTGCGATCATATCGTAGAAACTTTTATTTTTGTTACGATGATTCTCCACTTCACTCTGAAATTCTTTGAACTTTTCAAATGTTCCAGATTTGTGTTTCATCAAGTAGATATACTCATATCTGCTCAAATCATCTGTGAAGATCAGAAAATAATGATACCTGCCGCGAGCCTCAATATTCATCGGACCACATACATCAGTATGTATGATTTCCAACAAATTTGTTGCTCGCTCCATTGTTCCGGAGAACGGAGTCTTAGTCATCTTGCCCATGAGGCATGGTTCGCAAGCATCAACTAATTCATAATCAAGTGATTCCAAAAGTCCATCAGCATGGATTTTCTTCATGTGCTTTACACCAATATGACCTAAATGGCAGTGCCACAAATAAGTTGCACTATCATTATTAAATTTGCATCTTTTGGCTTCAATATTATGAAAATGTGTATCACCACGACCGAGATCCAACAAACCATTTTTATTGGGTGTATGACCATAGAAGGTTTTATTGATGTAAACAGAACAACAATTATTCTCTAACTTACATGAATAACCGTATTGCAATAAACATGATCCAATCATATTCATGCTCAACGCAAACACTAAATAACATTTATTTTAGGTTTAACACTAATTCCGAAATTATAGGGAGTGTGCGATGATGATCATATCAATCTTGGAACCATTTCCAATACACATCGTCACTTCACCCTTAAGTAGTCTCTATTCATTCTGCAACTCCTGTTTTGAGTTACTACTCTTAACAACTGAACCAGTATCAAATACCGAGGGGTTGCTATAAACACTAGTAAAGTACACATCAATAACATGTATATCAAATATAGAATTGTTCACTTTGCCATCCTTCTTATCCGCTAAATACTTGGGGCAGTTCCGCTTCCAGTGACCAGTCCCTTTGCAGTAGAAGCACTTAGTCTCAGGCTTAGGTCTAGACTTGGGCTTCTTCACTTGAGCAGCAACTTGCTTGCCGTTCTTCTTGAAGTTCCCTTTCTTTCCCTTTGCCCTTTTCTTGAAACTAGTGGTCTTGTTAATCATCAACACTTGATGCTCTTTCTTGATTTCTACCTTCATCGATTGCATCATCATGAAAAACTCAGGAATCGTTTCCGTTATCCCTTGCATATTATAGTTCATCACGAAGTTCTACTAACTTGGTGATGGTGACTAGAGAATTCTGTCAATCACTATTTTATCTGGAAGATTAACTCCCACTTGATTCAAGCGATTGTAGTACCCAGACAATCTGTGCACATGCTCATTGCTTGAACTATTCTCCTCCATCTTTTAGCTATAGAACTTGTTGGAGACTTCATATCTCTCAACTCGGGTATTTACTTGAAATATTAACTTCAACTCCTGGAACATCTCATATGGCCCATGACGTTCAAAACGTCTTTGAAGTCCCGATTCTAAGCCGTGTAAGCATGGTGCACTAAACTATCAAGTAGTCATCATATTGAGCTAGCCAAACGTTCATAACATCTGCATCTGCTCCTGCAATAGCTTTGTCACCTAGCGGTGCATCAAGGACATAATTCTTTTGTGCAGCAATGAGGATAAACCTCAGATCACATATCCAATCCGCATCATTGCTAGTAACATCTTTCAATTTAGTTTTCTCTAATAACATATCAAAAATAAAATAGGGGAGCTAAACGCGAGCTATTGATCTACAACATAGATATGCTAATACTACTAGGACTAAGTTCATGATAAATTTAACTTCAATTAATCATATTACTTAAGAACTCCCACTTAGATAGACATCCCTCTAATCCTCTAAGTGATCACGTGATCCATATCAACTAAACCATGTCCGATCATCACGTGAGATGGAGTAGTATCAATGGTGAACATCACTATGTTGATCATATCTACTATATGATTCACGCTCGACCTTTCGGTCTCCGTGTTCCGAGGCCATATATGTTATATACTAGGCTCGTCAAGTTTAACCTGAGTATTCCGCGTGTGCAACTGTTTTGCACCCGTTGTATTTGAACGTAGAGCCTATCACACCCGATCATCACGTGGTGTCTCAACACGAAGAACTTTCGCAATGGTGCATACTCAGGGAGAACACTTATACCTTGATAGTTTAGTGAGAGATCATCTTATAATGCTACCGTCAATCAAAGCAAGATAAGATGTATAAAAGATAAACATCATATGCAATCAACATATGTGGCATGATATGGCCATCATCATCTTGTGCCTTTGATCTCCATCTCCAAAGCATCGTCATGATTTCCATCGTCATCGGCATGACGCCATGATCTCCATCATCTTGATCTATATCAATGTGTCGTCACATGGTCGTCTCGCCAACTATTGCTCTTGCAACTATTGCTATCGCATAGCGATAAAGTAAAGCAATTATTTGGCACTTGCATCTTATGCAATAAAGAGACAACCATAAGGCTTCTGCCAGTTGCCGATAACTTCAACAAAACATGATCATCTTATACAACAACTTATATCTCATCACGTCTTGACCATATCACATCACAACATGCCCTGCAAAAACAAGTTAGACGTCCTCTACTTTGTTGTTGTAAGTTTTACGTGGCTGCTATGGGCTTAGCAAGAACAGTTCTTACCTACGCATCAAAACCACAATGATAGTTTGTCAAGTTGGTGATGTTTTAACCTTCACAAGGACCGGGCGTAGCCACACTCGGTTCAACTAAAGTTGGAGAAACTGACACCCGCCAGTCACCTGTGTGCAAAGCACGTCGGTAGAACCAATCTCGCGTAAGCGTACATGTAATGTCGGTCCGGGCCGCTTCATCCAACAATACCGCTGAACCAAAGTGTGACATGCTGGTAAGCAGTATGACTTATATCGCCCACAACTCACTTGTGTTCTACTCGTGCATATTACATCAACGCATAAAACCTGGCTCGGATACCACTGTTGGGTAACGTAGTAATTTCAAAAAAAAATCCTACGCACATGGAAGATCATGGTGATGCATAGCAACGAGAGGGGCGAGTGTTGTCTACGTACCCTCGTAGACCATTAGCGGAAGCGTTATAACAACACGGTTGATGTAGTCGTACGTCTTCACGATCCGACCGATCCAAGTACCGAAAGCACGGCACCTCCGAGTTCTGCACACGTTCGGCTCAGTGACGTCCTCGCCTTCTCGATCCAGCAAGAGGGGCGAAGTAGTAGATGAGTTCCGGCAGCACGACGGCGTGGTGACGGTGTTGGTGAAGAACAATTTCCGTAGGGCTTCGCCTAAGCACTACGAAAACTATGATGGAGGATAAATTACAGGGGACGGAGTTGCCGGCACATGGCTTGGTGTTTCTTGATGTGTCTTTGGTGCTAGCCTTGCCCCTCTATTTATATGTTGAGCCCTGGGATCGAAACTTGCAGCAAAAGCCTCCTCAAAGTTAGTTTTGCTCGAAAGGCAAGAGTCCCACTCGGACTCCAGGACCAAACGCCACAATCCTTGGCGTCTGGCCCAGACGCCATGGGCCTCGGCGTCTGGCCCTGGGCCAGACGCCAGGGTCTCTGGCGTTTGGCCCCCTGGCCTCCGCAAAACTCCTTTTGCACCGACTTATAGCCCCATGGGCTCGACCCCTTGGCCAAACCATATCATCCAATATATGAATCTTTACCTCCGGACCATTCCGGAGCTCCTCGTCATGTCTGTGATCTCATCCGGGACTCCGAACAACATTCGGTCACCAACATACATAACTCATAGTACTATATCGTCAATGAACGTTAAGCGTGCGGACACTACGAATTCGAGAACTATGTAGACATGACCGAGACACCTCTCTGGTCAATAACCAATAGCGGGACCTAGATTCCCATATTGGCTCCTACATAGTCTACGAAGATCTTTATCGGTCAGACCGCATAACAACATACGCTGTTCCCTTTGTCATCGGTATGTTACTTGCCCGAGATTCGATCGTCGGTATCTCAATACCTAGTTTAATCTCGTCACCGACAAGTCTCTTTACTCGTTCTGTAATACATCATCCGGCAACTAACTCATTAGTTTCAATGCTTGCAAGGCTCATAGTGATGTGCATTACCGAGTGGGCCCAGAGATACCTCTCCGACAATCGGAGTGACAAATCCTAATCTCAAGATATGCCAACCCAACAAGTACCTTCTGAGACACCTGTAGAGGACCTTTATAATCACCCAGTTACGTTGTGACGTTTGGTGGCACACAAAGTGTTCCTCCGGTAAACGGGAGTTGCATAATCTCATAGTCATAGGAACATGTATAAGTCATGAAGAAAGCAATAGCAACAAATTAAACGATCAAGTGCTATGCTAACAGAATGGTTCAAGTCAATCACATCATTCTCCTAATGATATGAACCCGTTAATCAAATGAAAACTCATGTCTATGGTTAGGAAACATAACCATCTTTGATCAACGAGCTAGTCAAGTAGAGGCATACTAGTGACACTCTGTTTGTCTATGTATTCACACATGTATTACGTTTTCGGTTAATATAATTCTAGCATGAATAATAAACATTTATCATGATATAAGGAAATAATTAATAACTTTATTATTGCCTCTAGGGCATATTTCCTTAACATCTTTCCTAAGAATGAGCGTTATGTTGGCGGACTTCAACCAATGGAAGTTTGAGGCATGGAGATTGGAGAAGTGGTCAATGGCGGCCATGACATCCACCTTCATAATATCCCATCATGCTCTGAAGAACGCACCCGTGAACCCATCTGGCCCTGGTGCCTTGTCATTTGGAGAATCAAACACAACACACCTAGCTTCATCCATGGTGAAAGGGGTGCCAAGATCAGTGAGATCACATTCTGGGTTGGGAACACAATTCCAATTAATGTCCCTTTGTCGTTGAGGACCCTTATTGATGACAAAGTAGAAGTGATTATGGATGATGGCCTTCTTGTGATCATGATCATTCACCCAACCCGCATTGTGCTTCAGACGATGGCATTTTTTTCCTTCTCTGGCAGTTAATTGTCACGTAGAAGAATCTAGTGCTTGCATCCACCTCTGTGATGTTAGTGATCCTAGAGTTCTGCCGCTTCCTAGCCTTCTCAAGTACAGCCAAGGCAACTACTCGCCGCTTAAGCCTCTTCCGAAGGTCAAGTTCCTCTGGGCTCAGGGATCGAGATTCTTGAGCGGTATCAAGGCGGAGGATGATCTCCCGAGCCATATGCAACTGAATTTTCACATTGGAGAAAAGAGTTTTGCTCAAAGCCTTTAACTTGATGCTAGTTTTCCTGAGTCTATGGTGAATAACATGGTAGGGCGCGACATGGTTGTGATCTTCATTCCATGCCTCCTCGATGGTTGCCAAAAAACTGGGCATCTTAATACAGAAGTTCTCGAAGTAGAAGCACTTGGAACGCTTAGGGCCATTTGCATTTGTGAATAGAAGAGGACAATGATCACATAGGGAAGATGAGAGTGCATGCAGAATGTGAGAACCAAACTCCAGATCCCATCCTCGTTGCGAAAGAAGCCATCCAGCTTGCTCAAGATGGGGTCACTCTGGCCATTGCTCCAAGTGAATCTTCTGTTTTGAAGATTAATCTCTTTTAGCTCACAGGTGTTCAACGCATTCCTAAACTGGACAATGCGGCTTTGATCAACGTTAGTGCGGTTCTTATCCCTTGCCCGGTAAATTTGGTTGAAGTCTCCCGTGACCAGCGATAAGGAACCCAGTGGTGGTATTTCGGAGACGAGCTCGACGAAGAAAGCATCCTTGAGGTTGCCTCTAGTCAGACCATAGATGGTCGTGAGCTTGAAGGAGGTGGTGTTATGGTTCTGTGAACGCAAGGAAACAATGGTCAAGAGGGTAAAAGACCCAAATAGCACAATGGAGAGTTGAACCGCTTCATCATCCTGCAGTAGGAGGATACCACCACGGGTCCTGGCATTGGGAAGTCAAAGTATCTCTACTTTGACCAAACTTATAAAAAAGTAGCAATACTCACAATGCCAAAACAATATTTTTGGGTTCATTATGAAATGTTGTTTCATACTCCCTCCGTTCCAAAACAAGTGTCTTGAGCTTAGTACAAATTTGTACTAGAGCTGGTACAAAGTTGAGACATTTATTTTGGGACGGAGAGAGTAGTATATAACTATATATATTTGGTATTGTAGATGTTGATATTTTTAGTATAAATTTGGTAAAATTTTACAAAGTTTGACTGGACACTAATCTAATACGCAGAGTAAAAAGGACCGGAAGGAGTACTAAAGTTATATAGTGAAAATTAAGTCCGTGATGCATCTAATGATATTGATTTTATATTCTGAGTGTTAGTGTTTTTCTATAAAGTTGGTCAAACATATACCACGTGTGAGCAATTCAAACTATTTGTAAAAAAAAGAATGGTCAAACATATGAAGTTTGACTTGAGAATTATTCGTATTTACAGACTAAAAGAAATGGAGGGAGCATAATCTCTAGTGGTATACTGGTGCTGGATCTGAAGCGTGCCTTGGTGAGGAAAACATATTCTCGTCGCTGTCTCCTGTCTGGGATGGAGGGGGCTCGTAGTAGGGTAGGCCACAGTACACACACCGTAGACCGCAGAGTACTGCACTGTACAGTAGAGTACCGGGGTGTGTGGGTGGGGGCACAGCTGCAACGGTCGTCTGGTACTGTACAGTAGAGTACCGGAGTAGGAGTGACAGTATACCAGGAGGGGAGAAGGATCCAGACCCAGAGCTGCAGTAACGTGGGCTTCATTGATGGGCCGCTCCAGCATCGGGTTCCTCTGGGCCTCCATCACTTCTGGGGCGGTGGGGGGCTGGCTGAAGAAGAAGGGCGCAGATATGTGTCTTAAGCCCAACGAGACGGCCCAAATGTACAGCTGACAGCACAACATTTTTTTTCTCCTCAACAAGACTTTCAGGCAATAGTTTCTGGGAACTGCCATGCACACTACAGTCTACAGCCATAATGCAGCACACTGAAAGTAGCTCAAAATTTATTCTTGGACATTACATCTGAATTATTCCTTTGGCCACAGCTGCTGCTTATATATGAAACCCAATGTACTGACCACCAAATTGCTCTTCTACTTACTGCACACTCCCCTGACCGACTGACTGACTGACTGCAAGGGGGGGTTGGGTGCCCATTCCACCCCTCCCCATTCTATTGCACATACACGAATGGTACACTGATAGTACACTATTACACAAACACATGATACAAATATCCCTCCTGCAAAAAACACGGCTGCGCGACTACCTGGTCCAGGCCCGAGGCCTGACCCGAAACAGCCATCAAGTAGCACGACGCGCGCCCGCCTGCCTGTCTACCCTACGCGCCGTGGTTCCGAGCTTCAGCGGAACGAGAATGCAATCTCCTCGAGCGTTCTCCCCTTGGTCTCCGGCACGCACAAGCACACGAAGAGGAGGGTGCCCATGGACACTGCCGCGTATATAGCAAAGGTTCCTGGTTGAAACAAGACGTATGGTTCGTGGTAAGACACAGTGTCATAAAAGAGGTAGGAAGGTAGAGGGACAGAGAGGGAGGAATAGACTGACCTCCGTTGCTCCAGTTTAGCATCAAGCTCGCGGTCATCGTGATGAGCCACGACGTCATCCAGTTTGCAAGGGTGGCGGTGCTTCCGGCAAGACTCTTGATGTTAACAGGAAGAATCTGTAGGGACACAATGTGGACGACGCATTATTATATTTCTAGATATGTTCAGTGTGAAGTTTGCTCTAGGTAAGTTGTCACTGTCACTTGCAACTACAGATATGAAACACAAAGCAACCACTGCAGTTTTTGGTGATGGTACAGCTAAAGCTAAAAGCAGTAGTTGCAGTCTTTAGTGACAGGTACAGCTACGGTCAGTGTAATCTAGGCTACATTACAAAAAATGCAGTTTCCTGTATGTCTTGAAGCAGCAGCTGGTCGACAAAACCACAAGAGCGACTGCAACTGCAGCGTTTCGCTCCATTTCATAGGTAAAAAGGCATGTTCGAGGACGGCTCATTGATAAAAAAAAAAGAGGCTATAGAGGATATTCAGACAAGAACAGAAGTGGCAAATGATAGTGGTAACAACTACAGAGATAAAATCAGATAGATGTAAGTGTAATTATTGAACTTCTAGATATTTGCAGTAAGGAGGATCAGACTATACCTCAGACATTATAATCCATGGGATGGCTCCCATGCCCAGAGAAAATGCAAGCACAAATGCCTGCAGTAGCAGAAAGCAAGGCATTAAACCTGCTCACTCTGACCAATAAAGCAGAGACGTATATAGACAGAACTGAAACTAACCACAAGTCCAGCCAGTGAAAGCATACTCATCACAAAGTGTAAATGAGAAGCTTCGTCTATGTTGTCCTGTTTCAGAATTGACACTAAAATATATCAGAGGGAAACTCAGGTAGTACTGATTGATCTAGATTAGACAATTGCACAACAAACCATTACATATGCCATTAACATTTTAAGTGGAGTTACCTTCACAAAAATGACACAGAAACAACGAGAAGACTGATTGTCATCCCTGTAGCAGAGATCTGGAAAGTAAAAGAAATTAATCAACGCAAATCATATTTTCATCTTAAAAAAACTTGTCTTGTGATGTAACTAACAATGAGAAGTAGCCGTCGACCAGCTTTGTCAGTCAACCAGGTTGTGATTCCAGTAGCAACCACCTAACAATGAAAAGATCCCAATAAGTACGCAAATACCAAACCCACAATCCCACAAAGTTCATAGGCACAATGTGGATGTAACGATAAGATGAATATACCTGAACAGCCCCCAAACCACATGTTGCGAGATTACTGTTTTTAAGACCTGTTTAGGAAGAGAACTTTGTAAGATATCAGACATGACATACAAGCTATTGCTATTGCTGATATATTAAGGCTTAGTACTGCGATATGAGCTTCCTGCGAGTACAAATCACATACAGACAGGGCAGCATTACATTTTACAAGTGATCCAAATATCCCAATCAAACTGCTATGGATGTGCAGCATGCTTACTAACATTTGAATTTACCATTTAGTTCAATTACACGTTCACAGTATTTCTGTAGAGTTATTAAATGTGTGAGGAAAACTATTACACACAAGCATGCTTAATAAGCAGAGCCTCGTCAAATTATGCAGAACATACCAGCAGCTTTGAAGATACTTGCAGCATAGAAGAAAATGCCATTGACACCACTTAGTTGCTGAAATATAAGGAGGCCAATTCCTATCTAAACAAGTGAAAACCAGTAAGCAAATAGAGGAACATTGATGTGTTAAAGCAAAGTATTTAATGCAAATTACCAACCATAAGAGGAACACTATATCTCTTGTGTTTGATCTCTGCAAATCGTATGGTTGTCCTCCTCCTAGATGAGGCAACTGATCTCTGTGTAGCAAAATGTAAAAAAAAGGTTTACATTCCCTCATATATTACTTAAAAGAAAAATATTTTCAGGCCCTTATATATTACTTAAAAGAAAAATATTTTCAGGTGTAGCATAAAGCATAAAGTTGCCAGCAATGTGTACATTGCATATGACATGATTGCAGCAAAATTGATCCCTGTTACTACATGTTACCTTTATTTCATTTACTTCTGCTGAGATATCAGTTTCAAATCCGCGCAGGACCTGCAGTGAAGATTCAAAATCTTCCATCTTTCCCATTTTTGCCTGGTACAACAGTTGCTCTGTTTAGATGCTTATGTTCATGTCAACAAAAAATAATGCAACACATCACTTCACTTACCAGCCACCTTGGTGATTCAGGAATGAAGAACAGTCCAGGTATTAGGGACACCCCTGCAGGGATTTGAACTTTCGAAAGTCGTGCCCACGGTTATGGGAAGATGGAAATTTGTTAACGTCCGGTTGTAGAAAACCTGAAGTTGACCGTAATTAAAAATACATCAACCACGTGTGTTACCGTGATGGTCTCTTTCCGGCGGAGTTCGGGAAGTGAACACGGTGTTAGAGTTATGCTTGACGTAGGTTGTTCTAGGATCACTTCTTGGTCATAGTTTCTCGATCGTGCTTTGCCTTCTCTTCTCGCTCTCATTTGCGTATGTTAGCCACCATATATGCTAGTCGCTTGCTGCAGCTCCACCTCATACCTTTTACCTTACCCATAAGCTTAAATAGTCTTGCTCGCGAGGGTGTGAGATTGCTGAGTCCCCGTGACTCACAGATACTTCCAAACCCAGCTTGCAGGTGCCGATGAGTCCGTGTTGATAACACAACCAAGCTCAGGAGGAGCTCGATGAAGATCTTGTCCTTTATGTTGTTTCGTTCTAGTTGATCAGTAGTGGAGCCCAGTCGGGACGATCAGGGATCTGTGTAGCTTTTGGCGTAGTCTTGTTTTATTTTGGTTCCGTAGTCGGACCTTGTTTGTAACTGGTTGATGTAATGCTTTATTCTTGTAATTGTGTGAAGTGGCGATTGTAAGCCAACTATGTATCTTTTCCCTTATTGTATTACATGGGTTGTGTGAAGATTACCTCACTTGCGACATTGCTTTCAATGCGGTTATGCCTCTAAGTCGTGCTTCGACACGTGGGAGATATAGCCGCATCGAGGGCGTTACAAGTGACACTCTGTTTGTCTATGTATTCACGTATGTATTAAGTTTCCGGTTAATACAATTCTAGCATGAATAATAAACATGTATCATGATATAAGGAAATAATTAATAACTTTATTATTGCCACTAGGGCATATTTCCTTCAGTCTCCCACTTGCACTAGAGTTAATAATCTAGTTCACATCGCCATGAGATTTAATACCAATAGTTCACATCACCATGTGATTAACACCCATAGTTCACATCGACATGTGACCAACACCCAAAGGGTTTACTAGAGTCAATAATCTAGTTCACATCGTTATGTGATTAACACCCAAAGAGTACTAAGGTGTGATCATGTTTTGCTTATGAGAGAAGCTTAGTCAACGGGTCTGCCACATTCAGATCCGTAAGTATTTTGCAAATTTCTATGTCAACAATGCTCTGCACGGAGCTACTCTAGCTAATTGCTCCCACTTTCAATAGGTATCCAGATTGAGACTTTGAGTCATCTGGATCAATGTCAAAACTTGCATCGACGTAACCCTTTACGACGAACCTTTTGTCACATGCATAATCAAGAAACATATCCTTATTCCACTAAGGATAATTTTGACCAATGTCCAGTGATCTACTCCTAGATCACTATTGTACTCCCTTGCCAAACTCAGGGCAGGGTATACAATAGGTCTGGTACACAACATGGCATACTTTATAGAACCTATGGCCAAGGCATAGGGATTGACTTTCATTATCTTTCTATCTTCTGCCGTGGTCGGACTTTGAGTCTTACTCAGCTTCACACCTTGTAACACAGGCAATAACTCTTTCTTTGACTGTTCCATTTTGAACTACTTCAAAATCTTGTCAAGGTATGTACTCATTGAAAAACTTTATCAAGCGTCTTGATCTATCTCTATAGATCTTGATGCTTAATATGTAAGCAGCTTCACCGAGGTCTTTCTTTGAAAAACTCCTTTCAAACACTCCTTTATGCTTTGCAGAATAATTCTACATTATCTCCAATCAACAATATGTCATTCACATATACTTATCAAAAATGTTGTAGTGCTCCCACTCACTTTCTTGTAAATACAGGCTTCACCGCAAGTCTTTATAAAACTATATGCTTTGATCAACTTATCAAAGTGTATATTCCAACTCCGAGATGCTTGCACCAGTCCATAGATGGATCGCTGGAGCTTGCATATTTTATTAGCACCTTTAGGATTGACAAAACCTTCTGGTTGCATCATATACAACTTTTTTTAATAAATCCATTAAGGAATGTAGTTTTGTTTATCCATTTGCCAGATTTCATAAAATGTGACAATTTCTAACATGATTCAGACAGACTTAAGCATAGATACGAGTGAGAAACTCTCATCGTAGTCAACACCTTGAACTTGTCAAAAACCTTTTGCGACAATTCTAGCTTTGTAGATAGTAACACTACTATCAGCGTCCGTCTTCCTCTTGAAGATCATTTAATCTCCATGGCTCGCCGATCTTTGGGCAAGTCAATCAAAGTCCATACTTTGTTCTTTTACATGGATCACATCTCAGATTTCATGACCTCAATCCATTCTGCGAAATCTGGGCTCATCATCGCTTCCTCATAGTTCGTAGGTTCGTCATGGTCAAGTAACTAACCTCCAGAACAGGATTACCGTACCACTCTGGTGCGGATCTCACTCTGGTTTACCTACGAGGTTTGGTAGTAACTTGATCTGAAGTTACATGATCATCATCATTAGCTTCCTCACTAATTGGTGTAGTAGTCGCAGGAACAGATTTCTGTGACGAACTACTTTCTAATAAGGGAGCAGGTACAGTTACCTCATCAAGTTCAACTTTTCTCCCACTCACTTCTTTCGAGAGAAAACTCCTTCTCTAGAAAGGATCCATTCTCAGCAATGAATATCTTGCCTTCGGATCTGTGATAGAAGGTGTACCCAACAATCTCCTTTGGGTATCCTATGAAGATACATTTCTCCGATTTGGGTTCGAGCTTATCAGGTTGAAGCTTTTTTCACATAAGCATCGCAACCCCAAACTTTAAGAAACGACAACTTTGGTTTCTTGCCAAACCGCAGTTCATACGGTGTCGTCTCAACGGATTTAGATGGTGCCCTTTTTTAACGTGAATGTGGTTGTCTCTAATGCATAACCCCAAAATGATAGCGGTAAATCAGTAAGAGACATCATAGATCGCACCATATCTAATAAAGTACGGTTACGATGTTCGGACACACCATTACACTATGGTGTTCCAGGTGGCGTGAGTAGTGAAACTATTTTACATTGTTTTAACTGAAGGCCAAACTCGTAACTCAAATATTTTACTTCTGCGATCATATCGTAGAAACTTTTATTTTTGTTACGATGATTCTCCACTTCACTCTGAAATTCTTTGAACTTTTCAAATGTTTCAGATTTGTGTTTCATCAAGTAGATATACTCATATCTGCTCAAATCATCTGTGAAGATCAGAAAATAATGACACCTGCCGCGAGCCTCAATATTCATCGGACCACATACATCAGTATGTATGATTTCCAACAAATTTGTTGCTCGCTCCATTGTTCCGGAGAACGGAGTCTTAGTCATCTTGCCCATGAGGCATGGTTCGTAAGCATCAACTAATTCATAATCAAGTGATTCCAAAAGTCCATCAGCATGGATTTTCTTCATGTGCTTTACACCAATATGACCTAAATGGCAGTGCCACAAATAAGTTGCACTATCATTATTAAATTTGCATCTTTTGGCTTCAATATTATGATAATGTGTATCACCACGATCAAGATCCAACAAACCATTTTTATTGGGTGTATGACCATAGAAGGTTTTATTCATGTAAACAGAACAACAATTATTCTCTAACTTACATGAATAACCGTATTGCAATAAACATGATCCAATCATATTCATGCTCAACGCAAACACTAAATAACATTTATTTTAGGTTTAACACTAATTCCGAAATTATAGGGAGTGTGCGATGATGATCATATCAATCTTGGAACCATTTCCAATACACATCGTCACTTCACCCTTAACTAGTCTCTATTCATTCTGCAACTCCTGTTTCGAGTTACTACTCTTAACAACTGAACCAGTATCAAATACCGAGGGGTTGCTATAAACACTAGTAAAGTACACATCAATAACATGTATATCAAATATAGAATTGTTCACTTTGCCATCCTTCTTATCCGCTAAATACTTGGGGCAGTTCCGCTTCCAGTGACCAGTCCCTTTGCAGTAGAAGCACTTAGTCTCAGGCTTAGGTCTAGACTTGGGCTTCTTCACTTGAGCAGCAACTTGCTTGCTGTTCTTCTTGAAGTTCCCTTTCTTTCCCTTTGCCCTTTTCTTGAAACTAGTGGTCTTGTTAATCATCAACACTTGATGCTCTTTCTTGATTTCTACCTTCATCGATTGCATCATCATGAAAAACTCGGGAATCGTTTCCGTTATCCCTTGCATATTATAGTTCATCACGAAGTTCTACTAACTTGGTGATGGTGACTAGAGAATTCTGTCAATCACTATTTTATCTGGAAGATTAACTCCCACTTGATTCAAGCGATTGTAGTACCCAGACAATCTGTGCACATGCTCATTGCTTGAACTATTCTCCTCCATCTTTTAGCTATAGAACTTGTTGGAGACTTCATATCTCTCAACTCGGGTATTTACTTGAAATATTAACTTCAACTCCTGGAACATCTCATATGGCCCATGACGTTCAAAACGTCTTTGAAGTCCCGATTCTAAGCCGTGTAAGCATGGTGCACTAAACTATCAAGTAGTCATCATATTGAGCTAGCCAAACGTTCATAACATCTGCATCTGCTCCTGCAATAGCTTTGTCACCTAGCGGTGCATCAAGGACATAATTCTTTTGTGCAGCAATGAGGATAAACCTCAGATCACATATCCAATCCGCATCATTGCTAGTAACATCTTTCAATTTAGTTTTCTCTAATAACATATCAAAAATAAAATAGGGGAGCTAAACGCGAGCTATTGATCTACAACATAGATATGCTAATACTACTAGGACTAAGTTCATGATAAATTTAACTTCAATTAATCATATTACTTAAGAACTCCCACTTAGATAGACATCCCTCTAATCCTCTAAGTGATCACGTGATCCATATCAACTAAACCATGTCCGATCATCATGTGAGATGGAGTAGTATCAATGGTGAACATCACTATGTTGATCATATCTACTATATGATTCACGCTCGACCTTTCGGTCTCCGTGTTCCGAGGCCATATCTGTTATATACTAGGCTCGTCAAGTTTAACCTGAGTATTCCGCGTGTGCAACTGTTTTGCACCCGTTGTATTTGAACGTAGAGCCTATCACACCCGATCATCACGTGGTGTCTCAACACGAATAACTTTCGCAATGGTGCATACTCAGGGAGAACACTTATACCTTGATAGTTTAGTGAGAGATCATCTTATAATGCTACCGTCAATCAAAGCAAGATAAGATGTATAAAAGATAAACATCACATGCAATCAACATATGTGGCATGATATGGCCATCATCATCTTGTGCCTTTGATCTCCATCTCCAAAGCATCGTCATGATTTCCATCGTCATCGGCATGACGCCATGATCTCCATCATCTTGATCTATATCAATGTGTCGTCACATGGTCGTCTCGCCAACTATTGCTCTTGCAACTATTGCTATCGCATAGCGATAAAGTAAAGCAATTATTTGGCACTTGCATCTTATGCAATAAAGAGACAACCATAAGGCTTCTGCCAGTTGCCGATAACTTCAACAAAACATGATCATCTTATACAACAACTTATATCTCATCACGTCTTGACCATATCACATCACAACATGCCCTGCAAAAACAAGTTAGACGTTCTCTACTTTGTTGTTGTAAGTTTTACGTGGCTGCTATGGGCTTAGCAAGAACAGTTCTTACCTACGCATCAAAACCACAATGATAGTTTGTCAAGTTGGTGATGTTTTAACCTTCACAAGGACCGGGCGTAGCCACACTCGGTTCAACTAAAGTTGGAGAAACTGACACCCGCCAGTCACCTGTGTGCAAAGCACGTCGGTAAAACCAATCTCGCGTAAGCGTACATGTAATGTCGGTCCGGGCCGCTTCATCCAACAATACCGCCGAACCAAAGTGTGACATGCTGGTAAGCAGTATGACTTATATCGCCCACAACTCACTTGTGTTCTACTCGTGCATATTACATCAACGCATAAAACCTGGCTCGGATACCACTGTTGGGTAACGTAGTAATTTCAAAAAAAATTCCTACGCACACGGAAGATCATGGTGATGCATAGCAACGAGAGGGGAGAGTGTTGTCTACGTACCCTCGTAGACCATTCGCGGAAGCGTTATAACAACACGGTTGATGTAGCCGTACGTCTTCACGATCCGACCGATCCAAGTACCGAAAGCACGGCACCTCCGAGTTCTGCACACGTTCAGCTCGGTGACGTCCTCGCCTTCTCGATCCAGCAAGAGGGGCAAAGTAGTAGATGAGTTCTGGCATCACGACGGCGTGGTGACGGTGTTGGTGAAGAACAATTTCCGTAGGGCTTCGCCTAAGCACTACGAAAACTATGATGGAGGATAAATTACAGGGGACGGGGTTGCCGGCACATGGCTTGGTGTTTCTTGATGTGTCTTTGGTGCTAGCCTTGCCCCTCTATTTATATGTTGAGCCCTAGGATCGAAACTTGCAGCAAAAGCCTCCTCAAAGTCGGTTTTGCCCGAAAGGCAAGAGTCCCACTCGGACTCCAGGACCAAACGCCACAATCCTTGGCGTCTGGCCCAGACGCCATGGGCCTCGGCGTCTGGCCCTGGGCCAGACGCCAGGGTCTCTGGCGTTTGGCCCCCTGGCCTCCGCAAAACTCCTTTTGCACCGACTTATAGCCCCATGGGCTCGACCCCTTGGCCAAACCATATCATCCAATATATGAATCTTTACCTCCGGACCATTCCGGAGCTCCTCGTCATGTCCGTGATCTCATCCGGGACTCCGAACAACATTCGGTCACCAACATACATAACTCATAGTACTATATCGTCAATGAACGTTAAGCGTGCGGACACTACGAATTCGAGAACTATGTAGACATGACCGAGACACCTCTCTGGTCAATAACCAATAGCGGGACCTAGATTCCCATATTGGCTCCTACATAGTCTACGAAGATCTTTATCGGTCAGACCGCATAACAAGATACGTTGTTCCCTTTGTCATCTGTATGTTACTTGCCCGAGATTCGATCGTCGGTATCTCAATACCTAGTTTAATCTCGTCACCGACAAGTCTCTTTACTCGTTCTGTAATACATCATCCGGCAACTAACTCATTAGTTTCAATGCTTGCAAGGCTCATAGTGATGTGCATTACCGAGTGGGCCCAGAGATACCTCTCCGACAATCGGAGTGACAAATCCTAATCTCAAGATATGCCAACCCAACAAGTACCTTCTGAGACACCTGTAGAGGACCTTTATAATCACCCAGTTACGTTGTGATGTTTGGTGGCACACAAAGTGTTCCTCCGGTAAACGGGAGTTGCATAATCTCATAGTCATAGGAACATGTATAAGTCATGAAGAAAGCAATAGCAACAAATTAATCGATCAAGTGCTATGCTAACGGAATGGTTCAAGTCAATCACATCATTCTCCTAATGATATGAACCCGTTAATCAAATGACAACTCATGTCTATGGTTAGGAAACATAACCATCTTTGATCAACGAGCTAGTCAAGTAGAGGCATACTAGTGACACTCTGTTTGTCTATGTATTCACACATGTATTACGTTTCCGGTTAATATAATTCTAGCATGAATAATAAACATTTATCATGATATAAGGAAATAATTAATAACTTTATTATTGCCTCTAGGGCATATTTCCTTAACATCTTTCCTAGGAATGAGCGTTATGTTGGCGGACTTCAACCAATGGAAGTTTGAGGCATGGAGATTGGAGAAGTGGTCAATGGCGGCCATGACATCCACCTTCATAATATCCCATCATGCTCTGAAGAACGCACCCATGAACCCATCTGGCCCTGGTGCCTTGTCATTTGGAGAATCAAACACAACACACCTAGCTTCATCCATGGTGAAAGGGGTGCCAAGATCAGTGAGATCACATTCTGGGTTGGGAACACAATTCCAATTAATGTCCATTTGTCGTTGAGGACCCTTATTGATGACAAAGTAGAAGTGATTGTGGATGATGGCCTTCTTGTGATCATGATCATTCACCCAACCCGCATTGTGCTTCAGACGATGGCATTTTTTTCCTTCTCTGGCAGTTAATTGTCACGTAGAAGAATCTAGTGTTTGCATCCACCTCTGTGATGTTAGTGATCCTAGAGTTCTGCCGCTTCCTAGCCTTCTCAAGTACAGCCAAGGCAACTACTCGCCGCTTAAGCCTCTTCCGAAGGTCAAGTTCCTCTGGGCTCAGGGATCGAGATTCTTGAGCGGTATCAAGGCGGAGGATGATCTCCCGAGCCATATGCAACTGAATTTTCACATTGGAGAAAAGAGTTTTGCTCAAAGCCTTTAACTTGATGCTAGTTTTCCTGAGTCTATGGTGAATAACATGGTAGGGCGCGACATGGTTGTGATCTTCATTCCATGCCTCCTTGATGGTTGCCAAAAAACTGGGCATCTTAATACAGAAGTTCTCGAAGTAGAAGCACTTGGAACGCTTAGGGCCATTTGCATTTGTGAATAGAAGAGGACAATGATCACATAGGGAAGATGAGAGTGCATGCAGAATGTGAGAACCAAACTCCAGATCCCATCCTCGTTGCGAAAGAAGCCATCCAGCTTGCTCAAGATGGGGTCACTCTGGCCATTGCTCCAAGTGAATCTTCTGTTTTGAAGATTAATCTCTTTTAGCTCACAGGTGTTCAGCGCATTCCTAAACTGGACAATGCGGCTTTGATCAACGTTAGTGCGGTTCTTATCCCTTGCCCGGTAAATTTGGTTGAAGTCTCCCGTGACCAGCGATAAGGAACCCAGTGGTGGTATTTCGGAGACGAGCTCGACGAAGAAAGCATCCTTGAGGTTGCCTCTAGTCAGACCATAGATGGTCGTGAGCTTGAAGGAGGTGGTGTTATGGTTCTGTGAACGCAAGGAAACAATGGTCAAGAGGGTAAAAGACCCAAATAGCACAATGGAGAGTTGAACCGCTTCATCATCCTGCAGTAGGAGGATACCACCACGGGTCCTGGCATTGGGAAGTCAAAGTATCTCTACTTTGACCAAACTTATAAAAAAGTAGCAATACTCACAATGCCAAAACAATATTTTTGGGTTCATTATGAAATGTTGTTTCATACTCCCTCCGTTCCAAAACAAGTGTCTTGAGCTTAGTACAAATTTGTACTAGAGCTGGTACAAAGTTGAGACATTTATTTTGGGACGGAGAGAGTAGTATATAACTATATATATTTGGTATTGTAGATGTTGATATTTTTAGTATAAATGTGGTAAAATTTTACAAAGTTTGACTGGACACTAATCTAATACGCAGAGTAAAAAGGACCGGAAGGAGTACTAAAGTTATATAGTGAAAATTAAGTCCGTGATGCATCTAATGATATTGATTTTATATTCTGAGTGTTAGTGTTTTTCTATAAAGTTGGTCAAACATATACCACGTGTGAGCAATTCAAACTATTTGTAAAAAAAAGAATGGTCAAACATATGAAGTTTGACTTGAGAATTATTCGTATTTACAGACTAAAAGAAATGGAGGGAGCATAATCTCTAGTGGTATACTGGTGCTGGATCTGAAGCGTGCCTTGGTGAGGAAAACATATTCTCGTCGCTGTCTCCTGTCTGGGATGGAGGGGGCTCGTAGTAGGGTAGGCCACAGTACACACACCGTAGACCGCAGAGTACTGCACTGTACAGTAGAGTACCGGGGTGTGTGGGTGGGGGCACAGCTGCAACGGTCGTCTGGTACTGTACAGTAGAGTACCGGAGTAGGAGTGACAGTATACCAGGAGGG
>NC_057794.1:579498355-579505857 GCF_018294505.1 Triticum aestivum
GGGCTCGTAGTAGGGTAGGCCACAGTACACACACCGTAGACCGCAGAGTACTGCACTGTACAGTAGAGTACCGGGGTGTGTGGGTGGGGGCACAGCTGCAACGGTCGTCTGGTACTGTACAGTAGAGTACCGGAGTTTTTTTTTTTTTTTTGAGGAAGAGTAGAGTACCGGAGTAGGAGTGACAGTATACCAGGAGGGAAGAAGGATCCAGACCCAGAGCTGCAGTAACGTGGGCTTCATTGATGGGCCGCTCCAGCATCGGGTTCCTCTGGGCCTCCATCACTTCTAGGGCGGTGGGGGGCTGGCTGAAGAAGAAGGGCGCAGATATGTGTCTTAAGCCCAACGAGACGGCCCAAATGTACAGCTGACAGCACAACACTTTTTTTCTCCTCAACAAGACTTTCAGGCAATAGTTTCTGGGAACTGCCATGCACACTACAGTCTACAGCCATAATGCAGCACACTGAAAGTAGCTCAAAATTTATTCTTGGACATTACATCTGAATTATTCCTTTGGCCACAGCTGCTGCTGTATATATGAAACCCAATGTACTGACCACCAAATTGCTCTTCTACTTACTGCACACTCCCCTGACCGACCGACTGACTGACTGCAAGGGGGGGTTGGGTGCCCATTCCACCCCTCCCCATTCTATTGCACATACACAAATGGTACACTGATAGTACACTATTACACAAACACATGATACAAATATCCCTCCTGCAAAAAACACAGCTGCGCGACTACCTGGTCCAGGCCCGAGGCCTGACCCGAAACAGCCATCAAGTAGCACGACGCGCGCCCGCCTGCCTGTCTACCCTACGCGCCGTGGTTCCGGGCTTCAGCGGAACGAGAACGCAATCTCCTCGAGCGTTCTCCCCTTGGTCTCCGGCACGCACAGGCACACGAAGAGGAGGGTGCCCATGGACACTGCCGCGTATATAGCAAAGGTTCCTGGTTGAAACAAGACGTATGGTTCGTGGTAAGACACAGTGTCATAAAAGAGGTAGGAAGGTAGAGGGACAGAGAGGGAGGAATAGACTGACCTCCGTTGCTCCAGTTTAGCATCAAGCTCGCGGTCATCGTGATGAGCCACGACGTCATCCAGTTTGCAAGGGTGGCGGTGCTTCCGGCAAGACTCTTGATGTTAACAGGAAGAATCTGTAGGGACACAATGTGGACGACGCATTATTATATTTCTAGATATGTTCAGTGTGAAGTTTGCTCTAGGTAAGTTGTCACTGTCACTTGCAACTACAGATATGAAACACAAAGCAACCACTGCAGTTTTTGGTGATGGTACAGCTAAAGCTAAAAGCAGTAGTTGCAGTCTTTAGTGATAGGTACAGCTACGGTCAGTGTAATCTAGGCTACATTACAAAAAATGCAGTTTCCTGTATGTCTTGAAGCAGCAGCTGGTCGACAAAACCACAAGAGCGACTGCAACTGCAGCGTTTCGCTCCATTTCATAGGTAAAAAGGCATGTTCGAGGACGGCTCATTGATAAAAAAAAAAGAGGCTATAGAGGATATTCAGACAGGAACAGAAGTGGCAAATGATAGTGGTAACAACTACAGAGATAAAATCAGATAGATGTAAGTGTAATTATTGAACTTCTAGATATTTGCAGTAAGGAGGATCAGACTATACCTCAGACATTATAATCCATGGGATGGCTCCCATGCCCAGAGAAAATGCAAGCACAAATGCCTGCAGTAGCAAAAAGCAAGGCATTAAACCTGCTCACTCTGACCAATAAAGCAGAGACGTATATAGACAGAACTGAAACTAACCACAAGTCCAGCCAGTGAAAGCATACTCATCACAAAGTGTAAATGAGAAGCTTCGTCTATGTTGTCCTGTTTCAGAATTGACACTAAAATATATCAGAGGGAAACTCAGGTAGTACTGATTGATCTAGATTAGACAATTGCACAACAAACCATTACATATGCCATTAACATTTTAAGCGGAGTTACCTTCACAAAAAATGACACAGAAACAACGAGAAGACTGATTGTCATCCCTGTAGCAGAGATCTGGAAAGTAAAAGAAATTAATCAACGCAAATCATATTTTCATCTTAAAAAAAAACTTGTCTTGTGATGTAACTAACAATGAGAAGTAGCCGTCGACCAGCTTTGTCAGTCAACCAGGTTGTGATTCCAGTAGCAACCACCTAACAATGAAAAGATCCCAATAAGTACGCAAATACCAAACCCACAATCCCACAAAGTTCATAGGCACAATGTGGATGTAACGATAAGATGAATATACCTGAACAGCCCCCAAACCACATGTTGCGAGATTACTGTTTTTAAGACCTGTTTAGGAAGAGAACTTTGTAAGATATCAGACATGACATACAAGCTATTGCTATTGCTGATATATTAAGGCTCAGTACTGCGATATGAGCTTCCTGCGAGTACAAATCACATACAGACAGGGCAGCATTACATTTTACAAGTGATCCAAATATCCCAATCAAACTGCTATGGATGTGCAGCATGCTTACTAACATTTGAATTTACCATTTAGTTCAATTGCACGTTCACAGTATTTCTGTAGAGTTATTAAATGTGTGAGGAAAACTATTACACACAAGCATGCTTAATAAGCAGAGCCTCGTCAAATTATGCAGAACATACCAGCAGCTTTGAAGATACTTGCAGCATAGAAGAAAATGCCGTTGACACCACTTAGTTGCTGAAGTATAAGGAGGCCAATTCCTATCTAAGCAAGTGAAAACCAGTAAGCAAATAGAGGAACATTGATGTGTTAAAGCAAAGTATTTAATGCAAATTACCAACCATAAGAGGAACACTATATCTCTTGTGTTTGATCTCTGCAAATCGTATGGTTGTCCTCCTCCTAGATGAGGCAACTGATCTCTGTGTAGCAAAATGTAAAAAAAAAAGGTTTACATTCCCTCATATATTACTTAAAAGAAAAATATTTTCAGGCCCTTATATATTACTTAAAAGAAAAATATTTTCAGGTGTAGCATAAAGCATAAAGTTGCCAGCAATGTGTACATTGCATATGACATGATTGCAGCAAAATTGATCCCTGTTACTACATGTTACCTTTATTTCATTTACTTCTGCTGAGATATCAGTTTCAAATCCGCGCAGGACCTGCAGTGAAGATTCAAAATCTTCCATCTTTCCCATTTTTGCCTGGTACAACAGTTGCTCTGTTTAGATGCTTATGTTCATGTCAACAAAAAATAATGCAACACATCACTTCACTTACCAGCCACCTTGGTGATTCAGGAATGAAGAACAGTCCAGGTATCAGGATTGAGCAAGGTAAAATGCCTTAGAAATGTGAATGTAACATAAGTGAGTTAGGACAATATTTTGTATTAACCAATCTATTAACTTAGCAAAAGCTGATTTAGACGAGCAGCACATCTTATCATTTGTCCATCTTACCAAGAACAGAAAGAATTCTCCAGGGAACAAACATGCCTAATGTGTAGGCAAGCAGTATACCGATTGTAACAGAGAGCTGCGTAAGAAATTATGGGCAGGGTTAAAACTTGCAAGCAAATGGTCAGACCAGAAGACAGACTACACTAAATCAAATGTTATTGTTTATACAAGTGCTGACCTGATTGACCGAACCAAGAGCTCCTCTCATGTTTTGTGGAGCAATTTCTGCTATATAAACTGGCACCTGACACCATGAAACGAAATTTTCAGACAGAAAAGTAATGTCAGGCATGAAAATATCCAAGTGGATGCAGCTAGAGTGCCCCTAAAGGATAAGATATTGTTCAACAGTGAACGCCCAATCCGATAAACTTCAGAACAATCAGTATGCACGAGTTCAAATGATATCTAGATATGCTATTTTTATGCAAAGTAACACTGAAGTTCAATGGCATTCATGAAAATCCCCAACTTCAATACCCAGCAAAAAGAGAGGTTGTAAGTCACAAAATCACAACCCAGCTGCGCAGCTGTAAGTCGATACAGAATACCGGCCTTTTCAGTTCCTCTTATAGGCTAATTATAAGTTCATTTTGATCCAGAAAAGGGTTTGATGTTTTCATCCTTATCTGTTCAGAGACTGAACAGACAGAGAAGCTACTCTGATGATAAATACTGTTGGATTATGATTAGGCCAGGGGAAGCTACCATATCATAGGCCATACCAACAGGCAACAGCACATCTTTACACCCTTGATGTCCCGGAATAGGAAATACAACTGTTGTTTACACTTGGTATTTGGTTAAGCTTAAATACAGTCTACTCTCCCATGTGTTGGGACTTGGGAGCTGGCACTGTATTTTTTGTGAACTTAAGAACCAATTGACTAAGACAGCAAACGAATTATCAATTCATGACTGGACTCTGGAGTGAATTTGTTTACAAGGTTAGGAGCAGAGGGATACAGACCGTGTAGGATATCACACCGACCCCAAATCCTTCCAGCAAACGGCCCATGAACAAGAATGAGGAGTCCTGCACAGAACAATTCAGAAGTAAGTTAAACTGACGAGCATCCCTAAAAATAACAGGGGTAAATTAAGCAATCTTACATTTGCAAACGATATTGCAAGCCACCCAATGATGTTCGGGATAGCGGCGATCATCAGAGACTGCAGGAGCAACAAAGCAGAGAGCATCGTCAGTCAGTGAGTGCACGACTGAATCAAGTTCCATGAGAAAATTCCAGGAGCAGATCCGAGAATCCAATACTCCGTACATCTGACAGTACAATTGTGGGTCACAGGAGCAGACAGAGGTCAAAGGGAATTGAAACCTCACCCCTTTACGGCCGATGTACTCGGCGATCTGGCCACTGGCAATGGCGCCCACCATGGCCCCGACGTTGGACAGGGATCCGAATAAAGAGAACTGCGAGCAAGGAGACGGCATAAAGCAAAGGCCATGGAGGCAAAGAAGCATAGGACTAGAAGAGGGACGGGAGGCGGCGCGCGGGGAAGAACCTCGGAGAGGGTGAGGCCGAGGTCGGCCATGATGGCGTCCTGGGTGGGCGAGGAGTAGCCGCAGGTGAAGCCGAACTGGATGGGGCCGAGCGCGACGATGAGGGTGCAGAGCAGGGCGGAGATGGAGCTGTCGCGGAGGCCGTAGGCGGAGGAGCCGAGGCGGTCCATGGCGCCGCCGCCGGCGGCGGACATCCTGTACCAGCTGCCCGTGTGCAGGAACGGCTTGCGCAGGTCGGACGCCGAGGACGACCGGCCCCCGCTGCCGTCCTCCCCGCCGCTCTCGTCCCGGAAGCTCATCGCGCCGCCTCCGCCGCCCGGATCGGATTGGCTCGCTCGCTTCCGTGCGTGGCACGATTCGCGGGCGTGATTGGGGGGAGGAGGAGGACAAAGGAGCGAGCTTTGTGGACGGAGGATGGACAGTGTCGCTGTGTTTTCTCCTCCGGTTTTGCTGTGTGCGAGCGTGAGATCTGACGGAAGATGGTGAGCTGGAGACAAGCGAGAGAGAGACGTACCTTTCCACCTGTTTTGGCCCTTTCCTGCTGCTATTATTGTGATTCTATAATTCCAAAAAAATTCTGACCGTCCAACGCTCACGTGTGGGATCTCATGGGTGCATGTACGAATCAATGTGATACAAAAGTGCCTGATTTTGTTTTCATTTTCTATACGCGGCCCATTTTTTACTACTAGTAAATATGTACCTGCAATATGTTGATATTACATACTCCCTCCGTCCTCAAATGGATGTATCTTGCGCTAAAATAGTGCTAGATACAGCGACAAGCAATTCCGGACGAAGATAATAAGTATTATATTAATTACATGAAAATGTTCGGTGGATATTATGTGCTCATTAATTATGTGATTGCCACTAATGTTGAATGTTTGGTATGGTTTAATTGCGTGCTAAAAATTGGAGCAATCTAGGTCATTGGATTGACCTGGTTTGCTGGCCAAGATCATTTGTATCATTGGATTGACTAGGTAGGATATTATTTGCGCAATAATAATTATATGATTAGCACAAGTATTGATAATTTTCCTGAAGTGACAGGTGGCACACGTTGTGACACGAAACAATCCGCGCCTAGTGTTTTTTACAACTAAAGTTGTCATCCAAAAAACCCCAAAAAACTAAGACTTACCACCGGAAAAGAAAGTTGTCATGCTTGACAATTAAGTTGACATCCTCGCGTCTTTAAGCTTGCCATAAAAAACGTCCGGAGTTTCCATGTGTTTGTGTCACACATGTGTCACTTATCAGGGTCCTAATTTTTTGAGAGGGAATATTATTGATACATGATAGTCTGTACTATTAAAGGGGGGTTAGTTATGTCGTCTCCACCACCCATCTGCCTTTTTTTCCTCCCATGTTTCCCTTCCCCCTTTGGTTTCATGTTGTTTTTTGGTAACCCAACTAATGCCGCACAAAATAGAAACCAACATAAATATAATAACTCGAAATAATCTGATGCAAATCTATTATGACCCAAATCCACATCATGCAATAACTCAATCAACTCAATTTTACAAGATATCAACTAAATCAAAATGTTTCTTGCCTTCCCCTACCCATACTCCCATGAGTTTCATCAAATTAAATCTTACAAAAATCTAGATTATGACGGATGTAAGGTGTATGTCAAACAAGATTGATACCGAACCACTAAGTACGCACCCCTTGCAACGCACGAGCAATTAGCCTGGAGAATATTAATGCACACTAAACATATTGAGCGCTCATCATTGGAGCAATATAGGTCACTGGATTTGCCTAGTTTGATGGCCGAGATTACCTTAATCTACCCCTTGGGTCTTTTATATTGGTATAGATATAGATAATATTATTGTGATTTACAACCTCAATGAAAATACAAATGAATGAATAATCTAACCCGTAAGCAGATCGTTGTGTGACCATCTGATCTGGATAAATGAATGAAGAAAGAAATATCAAGGGATGAAATGAGGAGAAAGTAGCGAAGGACATGTGTGGAGGGAGGGGAAAACCCCAAAAGTTAACTAACAACACGATGAGCTACACCAATGCTCCTTGTGTTTAGGAAAGCCTGGTGGAGGTGTAAACATCCCTCTTTTGGCACCATTGATCGTGGTCACTAGTCAGACATGATAAGGGAAGCATGAGTAGGAGAAGAGGAAGGAAGGAAGTGGCGGTGGACGGTGGATGACTTATGCATCACAAGGCAACATGTGCAAAGGTAGGAAAGGTAGGAATGATATGTCATCATCAAAAAGAAGAAGGCGCAAGAAAGATGGACTTGGTAACCAAGTCTCTCATTTTTACTGAGCCGACGCCACTTCTCAAGATAATTTCGAGCACTCCCCACTCACGCTATAGGCGCCACCTTTTCCTGCCACTGGCACCCAACCCAATGGAACCAGAAGGTGACTTAGCCACCTCACCGTTCACTGCCACCGAAATCACCCCCCTCCTTCCACCTCCCGCGCTAAGGGAGAGGTTGAGGATGAAGAACGTGTTGCGGACAGTCGCGCTCTCAATGCAGGAGAGGCAAGGCCCC
>NC_057794.1:579506116-579517685 GCF_018294505.1 Triticum aestivum
GAGCAAGGAAACTGGCGGATGCGATGAAGGTGATCATCGAGGCACTGACAATGATGAACAAGAAGGTGGATGCAGACATCTACACCTCCTTATTTTTGTCCGGTGGCTCTTAGCCTCACTCCGGCCACCCCTACACCTCCTCCTCTGGCACGTTCGACCACCACAGCCGTGGTTGAGGACCATGGCAGCCACGTGCTCAATGATATGTTGGAGGGGTAAAAAATTGCCTTTTCTTTTTTGGCCGACGCATTGATGATGGTTTGCGGCTATGGGTTTGAGCTTTTTGTTGTTTATTGTAGTGTGCAGGAGGGAAACTTCATGTCTCAATTGCATTCATCGCACATCTAAGGCCTCGAGGATCTAGATTATGGTAGTTCCAGGTATGCTTAAGAAGAAGATAATGAGGAGATCGGTGATCCCGAAGTGGAGGAGGTCAAAGATCCCGTGGATACTCAAGCAAGCACCAAGGGATCAAGAACACAAAACTATTCCCAAGACAAAGACATTTCATTGTGCCATGCTTGGATTAACATGTCGCTTGATGCATCAGTTGGCACGAATCAAACCAAGGAGAGATTTTCGAGTAGAATTGAAGACTACTATTGCAACATTGTGACCATTTCATAGAACCGCACTCAAGACACTCTTGGCCATCGTTGGGGCACCATCCAAGAGCAATGTAATCGATGGTCTGGTTGTATCGATCAAGTCAACCATGAATGACCAAGTGGGGTGAAAATCATGGAGTATGGGCCTGTCATCCAAGCCACATGCAAGTATCACAACAAGAAGAATAATTCCAAGACCTTCATATTGCACCATTGCTACAAATGAGCTAGTTACCAATGAGTAGTGGATACGGAGAATGGTGGTTGTGATGAGCACGAAAGTGCTTGATTTTGTGTTACATGCCTTTGGTAGTGCTCGAGACATGCTATATATGTTTGTGGTGATTTTGGATGAAACTTGATCGTTGTGGTGCCTTTTCGATCAACGCTATGCATGTTTTAATTTGAGAGCACGAGATTAACTATTCAGATCCAAATAGTCAGAATACAAAAATAAACAAATTTCTCGATCGGCTTCCTCCTATCGGGATCGGGAATAAGCTTTGGGGGAAGATGAAGGCTAAAGTTATATCTCACTTAAAGCGAGATGGAAGCTCGTCTCGCCTGAAGGGTTTTACTCTTTCGTCATTTATGGGCCGATCCGCTTCGATGTTCTTTTTTGTTCGTTGGCTTCGCGTTGGCTCTGATGTTCATTGGTTAGGTATGGTTCTTTAATTTCTTTGTTTCTTCATGATATTCTTCTATTTTTCATCCTTTTTTCATTTTTCGTTTTCACTGGATGTTTTTCTTTTATTTTCTTGTTTCTTCCTCTCTTTCACCATTTTAATTTTTTTCATTGGTTTTGTTTTTTTGTTTATTTGTTTCTTTTTCTGTTCTCACCGATTTTCTTCATTTCTCTTTGCTTTTTTATTGGTTTTCATAGGTTACCTTTTTGTAGAACACATGTCTACTTTTTTCCATACACAATGTACATTTTTAGTGTACACTTGAATCATTTTCTTGATACACGTTGAACAATCTTTAAATACACAATGTACATATTTATTCTTAAATACATGTCTTGAACACTTTTCTGAATACAAAGTAAAAAAATATCAAATACACCGTGAACATTTTTTTAATGGAACAAACATTTTTTCACACACAATTTACATTTTTGTTTACATCAGGAACATTTTTATATACACGCTTAATTTTTTAACTATAGAAATAACATTTTTTTAATATTTACTTTTATGTAGTGAACATTGTACATTTTTCATATACAAAAAAACTTTTTTTATACATGTTTGTTATTTTTAAATACATGGCTAACTTTAAAAAAAATGTTTTGAGGTCTACTTATGCGGACAGATTGTAGATCTTTCGTATGTTATAGGATTGTAAGAAAAAATTTATACTTGTTAAACATTTTTCAAATACATGATTAACTCTTTTTTAGATATATGTTCTGATGTCTACTTTTTTCATATGGATTGTACACTTCTCGTATACATAAATAACATTTTATTATAGACATTTAACATTTTTCAATTACATGATTAACATTTTTTCCGATATAGTACCTCAGTCCGGAATTACGACAAGTAATTCCAGATGGAGGGAATCTGTTTTAGTGTCTACTCCGTCCGATACATATTAATAATATGGAACGAAGGGAGTATATTTTCTTCATACATATCGTACATTTTATATATACATAAAATACTTTTTATACATGTTTTAAACTTTTTTAAGTGCATGATTAACAGAATTAACATTTTTTAATATATGTTTTTAAAAATTAGTGTAGATATGTCGGGACTATCTTTTTTGATACAGATTGTACATTTTCGGTATACATAAAAATCATTTTATACACGTTTATCATTTTTTAAGTAGTGATTAACATGTTTTTCAAGTGTTTTAAACATGGGAACATTGTTAAATGCAACACAACATTTTTTTATACTAAGCAAATCAATTTTTTAATAATGTATACATATTTTTAAAAAATTTCCTAGACATTTTTCTGAAACATGGAAATATTTTCTCATTGCCACAAACATATTTTTTAAGTTGTCAGCATTTTTTATTACTATGGTAACATTTTCAAATTCACATTTTTTTATTTTAGGTAAATTATTATCTTAATATATTCATTGAAAAATAATAATGTAAAAGAAGGGGAAAAATGAACTTACCGTGATGTCAGTGCGACGTCGCCACGTCCCTACTGGGACGGGCCACCATCGAGTCCATGTAGAGTGTTTGCGGGAGAGTCAATCATTTTTCTCGCTACTAGTAAGATGCCCGTGCTACGCTACGGAATCACAAAAGATCAAGTGAAACATTATTTTGAAGTCTAGTGAACAATAAAATATGTACCAAGACATTGGTCAAAATGATGCCATATTTACACATTGAGCAAAATCATACATATGATTTCCAACTGATAAACCCCCTTGTCCAAGCAAACATTTATTATCTCCATTTTCACCTTACATAAGACTGTTCTCCCTACCCAATTTTCTCATGACTCTTCCATATTGAGGGGACAAAGAACAAGATATGTTGTTACCTTTTATTCAAGGATTCAGCAATGCTAATTTCATGCTAGTATATTAGGCAAACCAGACTAAAATGTGAAGAAAAATGGCAGCAGTAGATATATCCAAATAACATAGCAGTACATAATATCCTGAGCACACAATTATAAATGGTCCACAAGAAAGAAACAAGAACGAGTTAAAAGTGCCTTGACTTAACACACAAGCACCTACAGTATATTCTTTTTTAAGGGAAAGCAACAACTATATTACTAATACTTAGTAGGCATTTTGCCCACTGCAACGGCTGGCACAAGGGCAGATACATTGAAGTCCCACCAGAGGGTCTCAAGATTACAATGATGGCCTACCCTGGCCAGTTCATGTGCAACATGGTTTGCTTTTCTTTTACATACCAAAACTCTGCATCTAGAGAACCACAACCTCATTTGGAACTTTACATCCTCAATGACAGCAGCATAATAAGGGGGAAGAATCAGCACGTCGAGCATCTAGTGCTCCTATCTACGCCGTCATATTGACATCATTGGAAATGGCGAGAAGCTCTGCCCCAAATGCATCGTGGATATTATCACCTGTCCTAGCCCGTGATAGGATCACAACTCTTTCTTCATCACGCGGAACAACCCCCCATCCAGCAAAGGAGCCACCTGATGTAAATGCCCCATCAATATTAAATTTGATCAAATCTTGTACAGGCGGTTTCGTGAGACAGAGTGCGCCCGATCAGTTCATGTGTGTCCAGCATAGTACACTCTTTTAGTTGTTTGCTCAAAACATATGTGCTAACAATGTTGGCCCTCGAGCACTGGCTTCATCCATCTTCTCACATAAAAGGACATCAGGTAATCAGTATTACATATATATGATAGTCTGTAGTATATTTAGACAAAGGAAAAAACAAGGAGACTATAGGGGGTATGTACTCTGTAGTATATTTAGGCAAAGGAAAAAACAATGAACAACACTTGTAGTACATTTTGTACAGGAGCAAAGAAATAAAATGCAAGTTAAATATGTTTTTGAATCATATGTATATAGAAGGGGTGAGTGCACATGTATCTATGTACATACAAAAATATTAATACTGGACTACTTGTAGCTTTCTTACATCAACCAGGTTTCTGCGAAGAAAAAAAAACGCCAATAACGGACAGAAAGGAAAGAAATATTCAGGTGTGGCCTGAAAATTGGATGTGGAGCTACCAAGCAAACGAAATGCACTGATGACAAAAGCAACCTGCTGTCGGCGTCGTCTGTATTTTTTGAACAGAGGGAGTAAAAAAGACAACTACTAAAAAACAATTCAAACACACATAAATTTTTTTACAAAAAAACATGAACACTAAAGCAAGTATCTAGGTTGTCTTTCTGTAAATCCTCCACATAACCCTAGTTAGATAGATGTAAGTTTTAATTGTACTTGAGTGATTCATACCTTGGGCTACATGCTGAGAACTTCTTTGTAGACTATGTTCTTTGTAATATTTGCAATGGAGTTGGACTGGCCATCCTTTTTCTTATCCGGGAGAGAGAGAATCTTCATATTACTTCTAGATGTAGCTCTAGAAAGAGCTACTCATAGAGCTTCCCATGTGAAAATACCGGCTCAGGGAGGTATACACCAACATTTGGTATAGTTTGTCCTTGTGCCTCGTTAATGGTCATAGCAAAGCTAAGTCTAACTGGAAACTGCTTCCTCTTGAACCTAAACGGAAACATCTCATCGTCTGATGGGCAAAGGGGAATTCGAGGAAGGAACACCCTCTTATCAGCATGCTGGCCCAACACAATCTCAGCATCGATTGCATTCCTCATGAATCCCCGGACAATCAACCTCGTCCCATTGCACAAACCACTCGCTGGGTCAATGTTTCGTAACAATATAATAGGGCAATTAATTTTCAGCTTTAGGATATGGGGAGGTAGCTCATTAGGTGTTAATGAATTTAAGAATTCTGCAGGATAGTAGTTGTGTGGATCATCATCCGCGCGATCAAAACTGTAGTATATCATCTCTTCCCCAGGAAATCTCTCAATCATACTCATGTTAATCTTGTCAACGTACTCATTCCGAGTTGACAAAATTGCTCGGGATGTTATGTAATTTGGATCCAAGAGGTTTTCATCTACAGTCATCCGGAAAACACTTTCAATAAGCTTATCAATATCAGTGGCGTCGCCGGTGTATGGTACACAAATCTCATCTGGAAGTCGTATGTAATCATCATCCACGGTATCTTCAGTGCCATTCCCGACATGGAGAAGGTAATCAGCAAACCAGGGATCACTCTGAGCCCTCATATTACGGGCAAGTCTTAGTTGTCTCATATTCTCCCAAAGGTAAGACTTGCGTAGCGTCGCATCAGTTATTTGTGACCTTGTTCCCTTACGAACAACAGGAAGCACTTGTCTGAAGTCTCCCCCAAACACAACTGTCTTTCCACCAAACGGCAGGTCAGGTCGATCCATGATGTCCCTCATGCTATTGTCAAGGGCCTCGACCGCCTGCCGCTTTGTCATGGAGGCCTCGTCCCAAATTATGAGAGACGCCCTCATAAGAAGCTTACCTGTCCCACTTTGCTTGGTGAAACTGCAGACCCCATTGTCTTCGGTGTTCAATGGTATTTTAAACCTTGAGTATGCAGTCCTCCCTCCAGGCAAGATGGATGCAGCAACGCCTGATGTTGCTGTTGCAATAGCTATTTTACCCTCAGCACGTACTTTTGCAAGTAGTGCTTTGTACAGATAAGTCTTCCCTGTGCCTCCGGGTCCATCAACAAAGAACACACCTCCTTGGCCGCTATTGATGGCCGCAAGTATCTCGTCATATGCATATCTCTGTTCTGGGTTTAGGAAAGATGACAAGCCAAGGTGTTCTGGGTCCACCTCTATCGTGGACTCCTCTATGATCTCCCTAGCCTCATTATCTGAGGCATCATATGACTCATCAATTTCTGGGAGAGGGAATGATGATATGTCCTTGCCCATCGATTCAAGCATATTTTTTATATCTAATAACGCCATCTGCTCAACTACATGGGGACACATTTGGGTAGTCGATAGTCTTCTGTCATAGCTTCCAAGTGTCTGTCCCATAGGCCACGCACATTGCTGGGCTCACAAAAGACCAATATAGTGGCAAATAGCCTCCGAAGGGAAGATGGCATCTGAAAAGCCTCAGCTTCCTTAAGACACACATCGATAGTATTATCTGACTCGATAAGACCCCTCCTTTCAGCAGCTTCACGGAATGTCGGGTAAACAATACCATTCACTATTCTAAGCTCTTCGAAGGATGTAGCACCTGTGACATGGTTTAGAAGCACTCTAAGATAATACCTCTCCCCTTTAGCTGGATGTGCAGACACAATTCTCCCAATCTGTGCGCGTTCATCCCTCCTTTTCCAATACTTTCCACCTGACATCCAAACAAAATATGATGGGAAATCCTTATATAAAATTCCTCGAGCCAACTCATATTTCTTGTTTGCCTCAAAATACTCAATTAGCATGGTCTTGGAAGCTCCTTCTTCAGAGAGGACATCATTCATATTTGCGCCCGCTTGAAATGACACCATGTGCATATTAGGGAGGTGGAGTTGGAGTTGTCTAACAGATGGAAATATCTGACTAAGGTCAAAACCATATATCCTCCATAATGCTTCTGGTGGCGTAACCCACCTGGAATCTCTGTATTGCTTTATCTCATCAATGTTCCCATCACTATCCACCTCGTCGATAGAAACAGATGCTCGGTCATGGCCCTTATATATGTATTTAAAGAGGTACTTTACAGCTTTTATGCTTGAGCAAACCTCGACATTGATGTGGCAATTATACCTTCTTAGTAGGTAAGGATTGTATGGAACAACCCACCTATTGTCTAACTCTTGGCCACGTACCTTTGCACAGCGTCCATCATCTCTCCTCCTATATATGGGATATGAGTCCTTTCCTTGAAGGGTTGATGCATTAAACGGTCGTGGATAGTAGTTCTTGTAGCTACCTTTCTGCATGCACACGTTCTTGGGGTTTAGGACTCCACAAGGGCCATGCATCATGTGCTTGACGACCATTTTGTACAACTCAGGGTACTTGGATTTGTCTGGCAATTCAGCAGATATGAGACAGTCATATTGCTCTGGGCATGTTAGCTTGTACCTCCCCTCCATGATTAGGAGGAAATGAGCATGTGGTAGACCTCTTTTTTGGAACTCAACGACATATACATATGCTGCCACCTTACCAAGAATGTGCCTTTTAAAAATTTGTACCTTGAGGTCTTCCAACTTCGCTGGAAATACTCTTACAATGAGATCAGGACGATCCTGTGGAGTTTGTCCAGGCTCTAGCTCACTAATTATTTCATCCCAATTAGGGTTGCAAGTCATGGTTAAAAAATGTCTGGCTTCCCATACTTTTGAACCAAGGCCATGGCATCAAGGTATATTCGTCTCCTATCTCTTCTCCCTCCAATAAATGATGAAGGAACTATAGTCCGTTTGCCCACTGCATCCGCACGGTATTCCCCAGCTTGAAGGCTATCAACAACACCTTGGTATAGATCAGCACGTATTTGTTTCTGGTGTTTTTTTATATAGTCCAGTCTTGAGGTTTCAACCTTGATGTACATATCAACCACATATTGTTGGAATAGTCGTTTACCGTATAGCATGGTGTTAAATACACCACGACGCATTTGAAACTTGTAGCAATAGTAGTCTCTAACGGAGACACATAATTGACTATTTGTACATGAACCTACAGAATGAGAGATAACAAAAGGACAATATTGGGAATTAGGAAAAGTAAGCACAATGAGGATGAACAAAATGAACACATGTTATTTTTGTTATATGAATTACCTAGACTCTGTCGACCACTGCGACGGGACTGAAGTATCTCATTCAAGCCGACACCATTCTTTGGGATGTCAGGATGCCAACCAATCTCCCCTCTTGGGAAGAATAAAGGGTAAGACAATGGATCATAACATCCATAATATGGTTGGATGCTATATCTCGTGTTGTTGTTACCGAACAATACTATGCTACGATCAAAGTGCTTACAGAGTTCACTACCCTCAACCCAAATAGCTGCAACCTCTGATGATATAGGCACATTATACCTCCGTTGATCCAACCTCATGTCGATGTTCAGTTCAATACGGTATTCCTCAAGGTCATCGACTCCACCTAGATTCCTGAATGTTTCAGAATAAGGATTATCCTTGAGGATGTCAACAAGCTTTCGAATGACATCTCGGTCTAGGTTCGGGGAGCGCCGAAACCTATGTTGTAAATCGGGATCGTCATCATAGAAGTAGAGTTCCAAATGCTTTGGCCCATCTTGAGTTGGACCAAATGAGAAGATGTTGTGGTAAATTTGATCGTGAGCTCGAAACGTATAGACTCCCGACTTCATGTTTGTGTATCTGTTGTCCAGGCTGACTTCAAGGGTGGTGAATGAAAAGTGTCCATTGAAGTATCGAATGTTATCCCTAAAATGCACGGCATTGGGATCTGAACTTGTGTACAACATTTTAAGTTCCAAGGGTGGTTCTAAGTGTGCTAACTTAACTTTTCTAGACCGGCAACAAAATCCATTTGACTCATACTGGAACCTCTTTGCACCACAATGCTTGCAATCAGGTTTAGGTGCCAGCGTGTGAGTACTTACTGGTATATTCTTGTAGACATCATCATATGGGTCAGGAATAATGGTATCTACTTTAAATGCATCTATCAGGTCATCACAGTCTTCATCATCTCCTACATATACATGAGATGAATAGTGTTATATAGGTCTTGCAGTTTTTGTACTATAATACATGTGTAGGAAAGTAAGGCATCCACGGCATTAGTAATACCTCTGCCAGCAAATATGAAGTACTCGGCATCTTCTTCTTCAGACTCATCATCGTCCGTAACAAAGCTTTCTGTTGGGGAACCTACATATGAAACCAATGGGAGCCAATAATGAATTGTCCATTCCAAGTTATAAGGATGGTTCTGAGTGTGTGTTATAACATACTTAGTAGAGAAAAGAAGGCATCCATACCATAGCATACCTATGTTAGTGTAAACTATGTGATCCTCTTCCACCGCTTCAGGTATGCTTTCAAGATTACCTGGTATTTTGATGATAGTGTAAAATACCGGCAACACCTTCGGAAAAATTGGCGAGATAAAGGAATGTGTATGTGAGAATTACCTTGAACTGTAGCAGAAGTTTGTGCCAGCATAATTGGGTAGCTAAAGGCATAAGAGCTTGATGATAGTTGTCCTGCCAATGAACCTTTAGGGCACTGCAGTGCGACGGAATCCTTACAGAGAGTATCTCGTTTAGCTGCGTAGCTTTCTTTACGTTGAGCTAGGAGTGCTTGCCGCTCTTCGGGTGGTAGGCTTTTCCTACGTGCTCGCTGGCGTGCATTCCTTTCTTGCCTTTCATCTAGCGTCAAACTTTGCCTACGTGCTCGCTGACTTGCATTCCTCTCATCAAGTGTCATACGTTGTCTTTTCTCTCTTCTCTGTGCATTAATCCTTTCCTTCTCATTTGGTGTTAAACTTTGCCGACGTGCTCTCACACGTTCTCGCCTTGCTTGTATTTGTTCTGGTGTACGGCTAGCATATCTTATTGCTTCACGTGCACGCTTTCGCCCTATAGTATTTTTATGAGAAATTAATTAAGTGGGTAAACAAAATTACATAAACACACACTTTCGCCTTATAGACTTACCTTTGGAGCTTTCTCCTCGCTCCAAGTCCTCAATTGATGTGAGCAGACCATTATTAGTAGGAAAAATCGCAGCTGATTGGTTTGTCACTTCATCATCCGAAGAAGACGAGTAACTCAAATGTGTCACACATGTCGGCTCGCGTATAAATAGACTTGTCCGAGTTTGTGGCATGCCATTGGGGCCAGTTCTGTTGGACTTATTATTGCCGTAGACCACTGTGTTATTTAAAGTTGGACCAATAGTCAGATAATACAAATTAGAAATATGCAAACAGATTGTTCCGCCAAGTGATAAGGGATAAGATAGCAACCTTTTTCTTTTCCTTTATCGCTTTGTTGGCACAAGGATTGTAACATTTGGGCGTAAGACCTGAATATTTCTCCCCAAAACAAAAGAGAGTATGAGGTTAGCCAAAAATGAATTAAAAGATCAAAACACAAAAGCCAATAGGAATGTTATATCTAAAAGAATATTATTCCTTGCCAAAAGCCAACTGGATAATTCATTTTAACCCAAGCACAGGTATGATAGATTTAGAGAAATTTATATTTAGATCCAAAAGTGCACATATGATAAATTTGATCGTCATTAAGTAACAATATGAACAAAACAAATAATATGAACAGCAGCATGTACAAAACATGGAAGTATGAAACAGGGAAGTATGAAACAAGATGCACTCCTTATAAATCTCTAACACAACCACCAATCTCTGAATGAGTGCTCATACTGAATATTCATCCTAACTCAGCCAGTATGTCCTCACCTTGTGGTTCTTCAGTTTCACACCAAAATCCAAGGGTTTCTCCTGTAGACTTCTAATTTCTGAGCTTGTTGAGTATGTTTTGGACCTGCCATGTGGGTTGTCATTTCAAAAATCAGTGATTTAGTGAGAAACAAATCCAATTGTAGTTGCAGCCGCCACTGAGTATTTATGTGCAGATTTAGTACCAATGCATATTTGCTATTTGGTCAACTTAAGCAACAACTTCAAGATCTCAATTGTAAGCAATACCACAATGCATGTATAATGTGGTACTACAAAAGTATAAGATCAAGTGACAAGAATGTGGCTACCTGCGGTCCATCAATCTATGCCAATAGATGAACAAAAAACCAAACTAATATTCTATTCACTAATTATCAGTGCTAGCATTTATTGTGTAGCAATAATATAGCATAGCAAATCTAAGGACAGTAAACTATTCCCCTTGTATTATAGGGAAAAGGTACCGGTGCTTGATCTCCTAATCGGATCAGCTATTTCTGTCAAAGCACATATATGCGATTGCACAAGTAAGAAGATTCGCCCATACCTCCTTCACAAAGCAGAACAAACGGCGTAGTCCTCACAATCTGTTCAATCTGAAGATTTGTGTAACCAGCCTCTGGCTTCTTTGGGTGCAGCAGCGTGAGTCGCATATGCCTGCCCATTTGCTTTATATTCGTCTTCAAGAGTAGCTTCTAGACAGCTCCACCTTGGCGCGCGGATTTGAACTTGGTGCGACAGAAAAATTGATATAAATTGGTCTGCAAGGTTGGCTTCTAGACTGTTCCGCCTGGGCGCGCGGGTTTGGCAGAAAAATTTGAATTTGGGAGGCGCCACAGGAGGATGGCAGTAGCCAAGAATAGCCCGCCGGTGGAGAAGGGGAAGGAGTAGTCGGCGCCGCCACTGAGGATGAGCATCTCGTAGCCGGCGGCATACTTTG
>NC_057794.1:579518057-579533436 GCF_018294505.1 Triticum aestivum
GTACTGCGTCAGCGGCGGACCTGCGGCGACCACCGTCGGAGGAGACGGGTGAGCCGGCGGAGGAGACAGCAAGGAGGAGGGGAAGTGGCAGTGATGGTCTACCATAGGCCTTCTGCAGCAGAGGAGGGGGCAGTAGAGGCGTCGGTAGACGGACGGCGTGGTCAGCCTGCTTGCCGAGGTTGACATCAGATGAGATGGGGAAGGGGGCGAGGGGACGACGAGGAGGATGGGGTCGTGGCGGCGGTGGGAGATGGGGCCGAGAGAAGGCACAAGAGGGCTGGGGTTGGATGGCGCCGGCAGCGGCCAGATCGCCGGATCCATTCCAGCGCTGCCGGCGGTGGTTCGTACGGCGCCCCCTAATTCTGGATTTCTGGAGAAGATGGTCGGATAAGGTGGGGCAGGAGAGTTGAACGGGAGAGACAAGTTGGAGGGCTCATCTGCAAATGTGTGATGAATAGCGGGTGTTTTTTGCAAAATTTGCCACAGATTGCTTATGGTGCGTTGGATGCAGATCCAACGATCGTAAACGACAGATGGCAGGCATACCATCATCACCAACTCAGACTTTTATAGGAGTAGAGATAAGCTAGACATAGGCGCGCCTGAAGATGAAGACGGTTTGAGTCTTTGAGATAGGGGCTAACTAAATCTGGTCATGGATAGCCAGGCCCGACGACCGGGCCAAGCCAGATCGAGTTTGCCTTTTTGAACTGGGCTTGGTCGTCATTTCATGAAGGAGTATTCGGGCTGTGCTTGGGATTCCATTTCTTGATTTTTGGTGGGCTTTCACGTGTGTAGGCTGAAAACTTGAAATACAATGTTTGGGCCAGGCTCGGGCTTGTAGTTTTAAGATCGTACTTTTCCAAGCCCGACCCGACATATGATTAGGTTTGGTCCTGGCATCTTATGGATTGGGCCTCACATGATATGAAGAAACATTTTTTTAATGTCTGATTCCTATTTTTTAACACCCGAAAGGGCATTCTATTAGGATCAATGTCCCGTGCATTAGAAAGAGGCTTTTGCAAAAGGTGAATACAAAGAAACCCATACACAACACCGTCTTCACGCTCGTCATCTTTCCCGCCACACTCCTTCTTCCACCTCCATTGAGGCAACCGTAGAAGGAAGTCAACACTCAGGAACTTCCGAAGCATGCCAAAATTGTCGCCACCACGTGCTTGGAAAAGCACAAGATTCATCCATCCTAGAATACGTGATCTGTACCCAAGACAAAAAACATCGGGTCGGGGATTGCCCATGCACAATGAGTCACCCTGCCACCGCCATTGCAGAAAGAGAAGGATGATGCGGAGCACGAAAAAACTTGACGGAGAGGAATAAACAACCACCTCTCATCGACACAACTTCACGGACCTTAATACACTAGCACCGATAGCACAAACCCAAAATGTTGGATCCAACTAGATCTGCTGGAATAAAACTACGCTCCCTTAACCGACATAGGATGCATCGTCGGGGCAGAGACGTAGCGGAAAGAACCTTATTCCGACTATAGGTTATCGTCGCCGGCTTGTCGCCCCATTACATACACAAAATTTTATTAAAGGAAGGAAGACCATAGGGGGTATGAAAAGCAGAAGTGGTAAAGGGGACATGGGCGGTGGGTGACCTAAGCATAAGAAGGCAATCGTGGGGCGTTAGGAAAGGAAGGATGCGACATCGCAGGGAAGAAAACACGAGGAACAAGGACTTAAGTCGTAAGACTATAAGGTGAGGTGTCCCCTAACCAATTTGTCCAAAATAAGATGTATGGAAATAAGTGTTGGGGAACGTAGTAATTTGAAAATTTTCCTACGCACACGCAGGATCATGGTGATGCATAGCAACAAGAGGGGAGAGTGTTGTCTACGTACCCTCGTAGACCGTAAGCGGAAGCGTTTATCAACGCGGTTGATGTAGTCGTACGTCTTCACGATCCGACTGATCCAAGTACCGAAAGCACGGCACCTCCGAGTTCTGCACACGTTCGGCTCGGTGACGTCCTCACCTCCTCGATCCAGCAAGAGAGGCGAAGTAGTAGATGAGTTCCGGTAGCACGACGACGTGGTGACGGTGTTGGTGAAGAACAAACTCCGCAGGGCTTCGCCTAAGCACTACGAAAACTATGACGGAGGATAAACTAGAGAGGACAGGGTTGCCGGCACACGGCTTGGTGTTTCTTGATGTGTCTTTGGTGCTAGCCCTGCCCCTCTATTTATATGTTGAGCCTTGGGGTCGGAACTTGGAGCAAAAGCCTCCTCAAAGTCGGTTTTGCCCGAAAGGCAAGAGTCCCACTCAGACTCCAGGACCAAACGCCACAATCCTTGGCATCTGGCCCAGACGCCATGGGCCTAGGCGTCTGGCCCAGGGCCAGACGCCAGGGTCTCTGGCGTTTGGCCCCCTGGCCTCCGCAAAACTCCTTTTGCACCGACTTATAGCCCCGTGGGCCTGACCCCTTGGCCTAACCATATCATCCAATATATGAATCTTTACCACCAGACCATTCCGGAGCTCCTCATCATTTCCGCGATCTCATCCGGGACTCCGAACAACATTCGGTCACCAACATACATAACTCATATAATACTATATCGTCAACGAACGTTAAGCGTGCGGACCCTACGGGTTCGAGAACTATGTAGACATGACCGAGACACTTCTCTGGTCAATAACCAATAGCGGAACATGGATGCCCATATTGGCTCCTACATATTATACGAAGATCTTTACCGGTCAAACCACATAACAACATACGTTTGTTCCCTTTGTCATCGGTATGTTACTTGCCCGAGATTCGATCGTCGGTATCTCAATACCTAGTTCAATCTCGTTACCGGCAAGTCTCTTTACTCGTTCCGTAATACATCATCCCGCAACTAACTCATTAGCTACAATGCTTGCAAGGCTTATAGTGATGTGCATTACCGAGTGGGCCCAGAGATACCTCTCCGACAATCGGAGTGACAAATCCTAATCTCGAAATACGGCAACCCAACAAGAACCTTTGGAGACACTTGTAGAGCACCTTTATAATCATCCAGTTACGTTGTGACGTTTGGTAGCACACAAAGTGTTCCTCTGGTAAACGGGAGTTGCATAATCTCATAGTCATAGGAACATGTATAAGTCATGAAGAAAGCAATAGCAGAATACTAAACGATCAAGTGTTAAGCTAACAGAATGGGTCAAGTCAATCACATAATTCTTCTAATGATGTGATCCCGTTAATCAAATGACAACTCATGTCAATGGCTAGGAAACTTAACCATCTTTGATCAACGAGCTAGTCAAGTAGAGGCATACTAGTGACACCTCTGTTTGTCTATGTATTCACACATGTATTATGTTTCCGGTTAATACAATTCTAGCATGAATAATAAACATTTATCATGAAATAAGGAAATAAATAATAACTTTATTATTGCCTCTAGGGCATATTTCCTTCAGTCTCCCACTTGCACTAGAGTCAATAATCTAGTTCACATCGCCATGTGATTTAATACCAATAGTTCACATCATCATGTGATTAACACCCATAGTTCACATCGACATGTGACCAACACCCAAAGGGTTTGCTAGAGTCAATAATCTAGTTCACATTGCTCACTAAGGTGTGATCATGTTTTGCTTGTGAGAGAAGTTTAGTCAACGGGTCTGCCACATTCAGATCCGTAAGTATTTTGCAAATTTCTATGTCAACAATACTCTGCATGGAGCTACTCTAGCTAATTGCTCCCGCTTTCAATATGTATCCAGATTGAGACTTAGAGTCATCTGGATCAGTGTCAAAATTTGCATCGACGTAACCCTTTACAACGAACCTTTTTGTCACCTCCATAATCGAGAAACATATCCTTATTCCACTAAGGATAATTTTGCCCGCTGTCCAGTGATCTACTCCTAGATCACTATTGTACTCCCTTGCCAAAAAATAGTGTAGGGTATACAATAGCATGACATTTTTTATAGAACCTATGGCCAAGGCATAAGGAATGACTTTCATTCTCTTTCTATCTTCTGCCATGGTCGGGCTTTGAGTCTTACTTAGTTTCACACCTTGTAACACAGGCAAGAACTCTTTCTTTGACTGTTCCATTTTGAACTACTTCAAAATCTTGTCAAGGTATGTACTCATTGAAAAACTTATCAAGCGTCTTGATCTATCTCTATAGATCTTGATGCTCAATATGTAAACAGCTTCACCGAGGTCTTTCTTTTAAGAAACTCCTTTCAAAAACTCCTTTATGCTTTATAGAGAATTCTACATTATTTCCGATCAATAATATGTCATCCACATATACTTATCAGAAATGTTGTAGTGCCCCCACTCACTTTCTTGTAAATACAGGCTTCATTGCAAGTCTGTATAAAACTATATACTTTGATCATCTCATCAAAGCGCATATTCCAACTCCGAGATGCTTACACCAGTCCATAGATGGATTGCTGGAGCTTGCATATTTTGTTAGCACCTTTAGGATTTACAAAACCTTCTGGTTGCATCATATACAACTCTTCTTTAATAAGTCCATTAAGGATTGCACTTTTGTTATCCATTTGCCAGATTTCATAAAATGCGGCAATTGCTAATATGATTTGGACAAACTATAAGCATCGATACGAGTGAGAAAATATCATCGTAGTCAACACCTTGAACTTGTCGAAAACCTTTTGCGAAAATTCTAGCTTTGTAGATAGTAACACTACTATCAGCGTCCGTCTTCCTCTTGAAGATCCATTTAATCTCAATGGCTCGCCAATCAATGGGCAAGTCAGTCAAAGTCCATACTTTGTTCTCATACATGGATCCCATCTCAGATTTCATGGCCTCAAGCCATTTCGCAGAATCTGGGCTCATCATCGCTTCCTCATAGTTCGTAGGTTCATCATGGTCAAGTAACATGACCTCCAGAACAGGATTACCGTACCACTCTGGTGCGGATCTCACTTTGGTTTACCTACGAGGTTCGGTAGTAACTTGATCTGAAGTTACATGATCATCATCATTAGCTTCCTCACTAATTGGTGTAGTAGTCATAGGAACAAATTTCTGTGATGAACTACTTTCCAATATGGGAGCGGGTACAGTTACCTCATCAAGTTCTACTTTTCTCCCAATCATTTCTTTCGAGAGAAACTCCTTCTCTAGAAAGGATCCATTCTCAGCAATGAATAACTTGCCTTCGGATCTGTGATAGAAGGTGTACCCAACATTTTCTTTTGGGTATCCTATGAAGACGCACTTCTTCGATTTGGGTTTGAGCTTATCAGGTTGAAACTTTTTCACATAAGCATTGCAACCTCAAAATTTAAGAAACGACAGCTTAGGTTTCTTGCCAAACCATAGTTCATACGGTGTCATCTCAACGGATTTAGATGGTGCCCTATTTAACGTGAATATAGTTGTCTCTAATGCATACCCCAAAACGATAGTGGTAAATCGGTAAGAGACATCATAGATCGCACCATATCTAATAAAATACGGTTACGACGTTCGAACACACTATTACACTGTGGTGTTCCAGGTGGCGTGAGTAGTGAAACTATTTCACATTGTTTTAACTAAAGGCCAAACTCGTAACTCAAATATTTTACTTCTGCGATCATATCGTAGAAACTTTTATTTTTGTTACGATAATTCTCCACTTCACTCTAAATTTTTTCGAACTTTTCAAATGTTTCAGACTCGTGTTTCATCAAGTAGATATACTCATATCTGCTCAAATCATCTGTGAAGATCAGAAAATAATGATACCTGCCGCGAGCCTCAATATTCATCGGACCACATACATCAGTATGTATGATTTCCAATAAATCTGTTGCTCGCTCCATTGTTCCGGAGAGGGGAGTCTTAGTCATCTTGCCCATGAGGCATGGTTCGCAAGCATCAACTGATTCATAATCAAGTGATTCCAAAAGCCCATCAGCATGGATTTTCTTCATGCGCTTTACACCAATATGACCTAAACGACAATGCCATAAATAAGTTGCACTATCATTATTAACTTTGCATATTTTGGCTTCAATATTATAAAAATGTGTATCACCACGATCGAGATCCAACAAACCATTTTCATTGGGTGTATGACCATAGAAGGTTTTATTCATGTAAATAGAACAACAATTATTCTCTAACTTACATGAATAACCGTATTGCAATAAACATGATCCAATCATATTCATGCTCAACGCAAACACTAAATAACATTTATTTTAGGTTTAACACTAATCCTGAAAGTATAGGGAGTGTGCGATGATGATCATATCAATCTTGGAGCCATTTCCAATACACGTCGTCACTTCACCCTTAACTAGTCTCTGTTCATTCTGCAACTCCCGTTTCGAGTTATTATTCTTAGCAACTAAACTAGTATCAAATACCGAGGGGTTGCTATAAACACTAGTAAAGTACACATCAATAACATGTATATCAAATATAGCTTTGTTCACTTTTCCATCCTTCTTATCCACCAAACACTTGGGGTAGTTCCGCTTCTAGTGACGAGTCCCTTTGCATTAGAAGCGCTTAGTTTCAGGGTTAGGTCCAGACTTGGGCTTCTTCTTGAGTAGCAACTTGCTTGCCGTTCTTCTTCAAGATCCCCTTTCTTCCCTTTGTCTCTTTACTTGGAACTAGTGGTCTTGTTAAACATCAACACTTGGTGATCTTTCTTGATTTCTACCTTCGTCGATTTCAGCATCGCGAAGAGCTCGGGAATTACTTTCGTCATCCCTTGCATATTATAGTTCATCACGAAGTTATAGTAACTTGGTGATAATGACTAGAGAATTCTGTCAATTACTATCTTATCTGGAAGATTAACTCCCACTTGATTCAAGTAATTGTAGTACCCAGACAATCTGAACACATGCTCACTGGTTGAGCTATTCTCCTCCATCTTGTAGGCAAAGTACTGTCAGAGGTCTCATACCTCTCGACACGGGCATGAGTATGAAATACCAATTTCAACTCTTGGAACATCTTATATGCTCCGTGGCGTTCAAAACATTTTTGAAGTCCCGGTTCTAAGCCGTAAAGCATGGTGCACTTAACTATCAAGTAGTCATTATACCGAGCTTTTGTCAAAATTTTCATAACGTCTGCATCTGCTCCTGCAATAGGTCTGTCACCTAGCGGTGCATCAAGGACATAATTCTTCTATGCAGCAATGAGGATAAACCTCAAATCACGGATCCAATCCGCATTATTGCTACTAACATCTTTTAACTTAGTTTTCTCTAGGAACATATAAATAATAAACATGGAGCAACATCGCGAGCTATTGATCTACAACAAGATATGCTAATACTACCAGGACTAAGTTCATGATAAATTAAAGTTCAGTTAATCAAATTATTAAAGAACTCCCACTTAGATAGACATCCCTCTAATCCTCTAAGTGATCACGTGATCCATAGCAACTAAATCATGTCCGATTTATCACGTCAGATGGAGTAGTTTCAATGGTGAACATCACTATGTTGATCATATCTACTATATGATTCACGCTCGACCTTTCGGTCTTCGTGTTCCGAGGCCATATCTGTTATATGCTAGGCTCGTCAAGTTTAACCTGAGTATTCCGCGTGTGCAACTGTTTTGCACCCATTGTATTTGAACATAGAGCCTATCACACCCGATCATCACGTGGTGTCTCAGCACGAAGAACTTTCGCAACGGTGCATACTCAGGGAGAACACTTATATCTTGATAATTTAGTGAGAGATCATCTTATAATGCTACCGTCAATCAAAGCAAGATAAGATGCATAAAAGATAAACATCACATGCAATCAATATAAGTGATATGATATGGCCATCATCTTCTTGTGCTTGTGATCTCCATCTCCAAAGCACCGTCATGATCACCATCGTCACCGGCGCGACACCTTGATCTCCATCGTAGCATCGTTGTCGTCTCGCCAACTTATGCTTCTACGACTATCGCTACCGCTTAGTGATAAAGTAAAGCATTACAGGGCGTTTGTATTGCATACAATAAAGCGACAACCATATGGCTCCTGCCAGTTGCCGATAACTCGGTTACAAAACATGATCATCTCATACACTAAAATTTAGCATCATGCCTTGACCATATCACATCACAACATGCCCTGCAAAAACAAGTTAGACGTCATCTACTTTATTGTTGCAAGTTTTACGTGGCTGCTACGGGCTGAGCAAAGAACCGTTCTTACCTACGCATCAAAACCACAACAATAGTTTGTCAAGTTAGTGTTGTTTTAACCTTCTCAAGGACCGGGCGTAGCCACACTCGGTTCAACTAAAGTTGGAGAAACTGACACCCGCTAGTCACCTGTGTGCATAGCACGGCGGTAAAACCAGTCTCGCGTAAGCGTACGCGTAATGTCGGTCCGGGCCGCTTCATCCAACAATATCGCCGAACCAAAGTGTGACATGCTGGTAAGCAGTATGACTTATATCGCCCACAACTCACTTGTGTTCTACTCATGCATATTACATCAACGCATAAAATCTGGCTCTGATACAATTGTTGGGGAACGTAGTAATTTTAAAAATTTCCTACGCACACGCAGGATCATGGTGATGCATAGCAACAAGAAGGGAGAGTGTTGTCTACGTACCCTCGTAGACCGTAAGCGGAAGCGTTTATCAACGCGGTTGATGTAGTCGTACGTCTTCACGATCCGACCGATCCAAGTACCGAAAGCACGACACCTCCGAGTTCTGCACACGGTCGGCTCGATGACGTCCTCGCCTCCTCGATCCAGCAAGAGGGGAGAAATAGTAGATGAGTTCCGGTAGCACGACGGCGTGGTGACGGTGTTGGTGAAGAACAATCTCCGCAGGGCTTCGCCTAAGCACTACGAAAACAATGATGGAGGATAAACTAGAGGGGACGGGGTTGCCGGCACACGACTTGATGTTTCTTGATGTGTCTTTGATGCTAACCCTGCCCCTCTATTTATATGTTGAGCCTTGGGGTCGGAACTTGGAGCAAAAGCCTCCTCAAAGTCGGTTTTGCCCAAAAGGCAAGAGTCCCACTCAGACTCCAGGACCAAACGCCACAATCCTTGGCATCTGGCCCAGACGCTGTTGGGGAACGTTGCAGAAAATTAAAATTTTTCCTACGGTTTCACCAAGATCCATCTATGAGTTCATCTAAGCAACGAGTCTAGGGAGAGAGTTTGCATCTACATACCACTTGTAGATCGCGTGCGGAAGCTTGCAAGGTGATGATGTAGTCGTACTCGACGTGATCCAAATCACCGATGACCAGCGCCGAACGGACGGCACCTCCGCGTTCAACACACGTACGGGACGGGAGACGTCTCCTCCTTCTTGATCCAGCAAGGGGGAAGGAGAGGTTGATGAAGATCCAGCAGCACGACGGCGTGGTGGTGGATGCAGGGCGTCACAGCAGCAGGGCTTCGCCGAGACTACGAGGGAGAGACGTAACGGGGGGGGGTGGAGGCGCCAGGGGCTGGTCTCTCAAGTCCCTCCTCTCCCCCACTATATATAGGGGTGCCAGGGGGGCACCGGCCGTAGTAGATGAGATATACTAGGGGGGGCGGCGGCCTAGGGGAGGTTTCCCTCCCCCCCAAGGCACCTAGGGGTGCCTTCCACCACTAGGACTCCTCCTAGGGGAAAACCCTAGGCGCATGGGCCTATAGGGGCTGGTGCCCTTGGCCCATGATGGCCAAGGCGCACCCCCTACAGCCCATGTGGCCCCCTGGGACAGGTGGCCCCACCCGGTGGACCCCCGGGACCCTTCCGGTGGTCCCGGTACAATACCGATAACCCCGAAACTTGTCCCGATGCCCGAAACAGCACTTCCTATATATAATTCTCTACCTCCGGACCATTCCGGAACTCCTCGTGACGTCCGGGATCTCATCCGGGACTCCGAACAACATTCGGGTTTCTGCATATACATATCTTCATAACCCTAGCGTCACCGAACCTTAAGTGTGTAGACCCTACGGGTTCGGGAGACATGCAGACATGACCGAGACACTCTCAGTCAATAACCATCAGCGGGATCTGGATACCCATGATGGCTCCCACATGCTCCTCGATGTTGTCATCGGATGAACCACTATGTCGAGGATTCGATCAAACCCTGTATGCAATTCCCTTTGTCAATCGGTACGTTACTTGCCCGAGACTCGATCGTCGGTATCCCAATACCTTGTTCAGTCTCGTTACCGGCAAGTCACTTTACTCGTACCGTAATGCATGATCCCGTGTCCAACACCTTGGTCACATTGAGCTCATTATGATGATGCATTACCGAGTGGGCCCAGAGATACCTCTCCGTCATACGGAGTGACAAATCCCAGTCTCGATCCGTGTCAACCCAACAGCTACTTTCGGAGATACCTGTAATGCACCTTTATAGTCACCCAGTTACGTTGTGACGTTTGATACACCCAAGGCACTCTTACGGTATCCGGGAGTTACACGATCTCATGGTCGAAGGAAGAGATACTTGACACTTGCAAAGCTCTAGCAAAACGAACTACACGATCTTTTATGCTATGCTTAGGATTGGGTCTTGTCCATCACATCATTCTCCTAATGATGTGATCCTGTTATCAACGACATTCAATGTCCATAGTCAGGAAACCATGACTATCTGTTGATCACAACGAGCTGGTCAACTAGAGGCTTACCAGGGACATAGTGTGGTCTAAGTATTCACACGTGTATTACGATTTCCGGATAATACAGTTATAGCATGAATAAAAGACAATTATCATGAACAATGAAATATAATAATACTTTTATTATTGCCTCTAGGGCATATTTCCAACAGTCTCCCACTTGCACTAGAGTCACCAATCTAGTTACATTGTGATGAATCGAACACCCATAGAGTTCTGGTGTTGATCATGTTTTGCACGCGAGAGAGGTTTAGTCAGCGGATCTGCGACATTCAGATCCGTGTGCACTTTGCAAATCTCTATGTCTCCATCTTGAACATTTTCACGGATGGAGTTGAAACGACGCTTGATGTGCCTGGTCTTCTTGTGAAACCTGGGCTCCTTTGCGAGGGCAATTGCTCCAGTGTTGTCACAGAAGAGTTTGATCGGCCCCGACGCATTGGGTATGACTCCTAGCTCGGTGATGAACTCCTTCACCCAAATCGCTTCATGTGCTGCCTCCGAGGCTGCCATGTACTCCGCTTCACACGTAGATCCCGCCACGACGCTCTGCTTGCAGCTGCACCAGCTTACTGCTCCACCATTCAACATATACACGTATCCGGTTTGTGACTTAGAGTCATCCAGATCTGAGTCGAAGCTAGCGTCGACGTAACCCTTTACGACGAGCTCTTCGTCTCCTCCATAAACGAGAAACATGTCCTTTGTCCTTTTCAGGTACTTCAGGATATTTTTGACCGCTGTCCAGTGTTCCTTGCCGGGATTACTTTGGTATCTTGCTACCAAACTTACGGCAAGGTTTACATCGGGTCTGGTACACAGCATGGCATACATAATAGATCCTATGGCTGAAGCATAGGGGATGACACTCATCTCTTCTTTATCTTTTGCCGTGGTCGGTGACTGAGCTGAGCTCAGTCTCATACCTTGTAACATAGGCAAGAACCCCTTCTTGGACTGATCCATTCTGAATCTCTTCAAAATCTTATCAAGGTATGTGCTTTGTGAAAGACCTATGAGGCGTCTCGATCTATCTCTATAGATCTTGATGCCTAATATATAAGCAGCTTCTCCAAGGTCCTTCATTGAAAAACACTTATTCAAGTAGGCCTTAATGCTGTCCAGATATTCTATATTATTTCCCATCAGGAGTATGTCATCTACATATAATATGAGAAATGCTACAGAGCTCCCACTCACTTTCTTGTAAACGCAGGCTTCTCCATAAGTCTGCATAAACCCAAACGCTTTGATCATCTCATCAAAGCGAATGTTCCAACTCCGAGATGCTTGCACCAGTCCATAAATGGATCGCTGGAGCTTGCATACTTTGTTAGCGTTCCGAGGATCGACAAAACCTTCCGGCTGCATCATATACAGTTCTTCCTTAAGATGCCCGTTAAGGAATGCTGTTTTGACGTCCATCTGCCGTATCTCATAATCATAGTATGCGGCAATTGCTAACATGATTCGGACGGACTTTAGCTTCGCTACGGGAGAGAATGTCTCGTCGTAGTCAATCCCTTGAACCTGTCGATAACCCTTAGCGACAAGTCGGGCTTTATAGATGGTAACATTACCATCCGCGTCCGTCTTCTTCTTAAAGATCCATTTGTTTTCTATCGCTCGCCGATCATCGGGCAAGTCTGTCAAAGTACATACTTTGTTTTCATACATGGATTCTATCTCGGATTTCATGGCTTCAAGCCATTTGTTGGAATCCGGGCCCGCCATTGCTTCTTCATAGTTCGAAGGTTCATTGTTGTCTAACAACATGATTTCCAGGACAGGGTTGCCGTACCACTCTGGTGCGGAACGTGTCCTTGTGGACCTACGAAGTTCAGCAGTAACTTCATCCGAAGTACCTTGATCATTATCATGGTTGTCCTCTTTAGTTGGTGTGGGCATCACAGGAACGGTTTCCTGTGCTGCGTCACTATCCTGCTCAAGAGGCAGTACTTCATCGAGTTCTACTTTCCTCCCACTTACTTCTTTCGAGAGAAACTCTTTTTCCAGAAAGCATCCGTTCTTGGCAACAAAGATCTTGCCTTCGGATCTTAAGTAGAAGGTATACCCTACAGTTTCCTTAGGGTATCCTGTGAATACGCATTTTTCCGACTTGGGTTCGAGCTTTTCAGGTTGAAGTTTCTTGACATAAGCTTCGCATCCCCAAACTTTTAGAAACGACAGCTTAGGTTTCTTTCCAAACCATAATTCATACGGTGTCGTCTCAACGGATTTAGACGGTGCCCTATTTAAAGTGAATGTAGCTGTCTCTAGAGCGTATCCCCAAAATGATAGCGGTAAATCGGTAAGAGACATCATAGACCGCACCATATCCAATAGAGTGCGATTACGACGTTCGGACACACCGTTTCGCTGAGGTGTTCTAGGCGGCGTGAGCTGTGAAACGATTCCACATTTCTTTAAGTGTGTACCAAATTCGTGACTTAAGTATTCTCCTCCACGATCTGATCGTAGGAATTTTATCTTTCGGTCACGTTGATTCTCCACCTCATTCTGAAATTCCTTGAACTTTTCAAAGGTCTCAGACTTGTGTTTCATTAAGTAGACATACCCATATCTACTCAAGTCATCTGTGAGAGTGAGAACATAACGATATCCTCCGCGAGCCTCAACGCTCATTGGACCGCACACATCGGTATGTATGATTTCCAACAAGTTGGTTGCTTGCTCCATTGTTCCGGAGAACGGAGTCTTGGTCATTTTGCCCAAGAGGCATGGTTCGCACGTGTCAAACGATTCATAATCAAGAGACTCTAAAAGTCCATCGGCATGGAGCTTCTTCATGCGCTTGACACCAATGTGATCAAGGCGGCAGTGCCACAAGTATGTGGGACTATCGTTATCAACTTTAAATCTTTTGGCATCTACACTATGAACATGTGTAATATTACGCTCGAGATTCATTAAGAATAAACCATTGACCATCGGAGCATGACCATAAAACATATCTCTCATATAAATCGAACAACCATTATTCTCAGACTTAAATGAGTAGCCATCTCGTATTAAACGAGATCCTGATACAATGTTCATGCTCAAACTTGGCACTAAATAACAATTATTAAGGTTCAAAACTAATCCCGTAGGTAAATGTAGAGGCAGCGTGCCGACGGCGATCACATCGACTCTGGAACCATTCCCGACGCGCATCGTCACCTCGTCCTTTGCCAGTCTCCGTTTATTCCGCAGCTCCTGCTGTGAGTTACAAATATGAGCAACGGCACCGGTATCAAATACCCAGGAGTTACTACGAGTACTGGTAAGGTACACATCAATCACATGTATATCAAATATACCTTTGGTGTTGCCGGCCATCTTATCCGCTAAGTATTTGGGGCAGTTCCGCTTCCAGTGACCCTTCCCCTTGCAATAAAAGCACTCAGTCTCAGGCTTGGGTCCATTCTTTGACTTCTTCCCGGTAACTGGCTTACCAGGCGCGGCAACATCTTTGCCGTCCTTCTTGAAGTTCTTCTTACCCTTGCCCTTCTTGAACTTAGTGGTCTTATTGACCATCAACACTTGATGTTCTTTCTTGATTTCAGCCTCTGCTGACTTCAGCATCGAGAACACTTCAGGAATGGTCTTTTCCATTCCCTGCATGTTGTAGTTCATCACAAAGCTCTTGTAGCTTGGTGGGAGCGACTGGAGGATTCTGTCAATGACCGCCTCATCTGGGAGGTTAATGTTCAGCTGGGTCATACGGTTGTGCAACCCAGACATCTTCAGGATGTGCTCACTGACAGAACTGTTTTCCTCCATCTTACAACTGTAGAACTTGTCGGAGACATCATATCTCTCGACCCGGGCATGAGCTTGAAAAACTAGTTTCAGCTCTTCGAACATATCATATGCTCCGTGATGCTCAAAACGCTTTTGGAGCCCCGGTTCTAAGCTGTAAAGCATGCCGCACTGAACGAGGGAGTAATCATCAGCGCGAGTTTGCCAAGCATTCATAATGTCTTGGTTCTCTGGGACGGGAGCGTCACCTAGCGGTCCTTCTAGGACATATTGTTTCCTGGCAGCTATGAGGATGATCCTCAGGTTCCGGACCCAGTCCGTATAGTTGCTGCCATCATCTTTCAGCTTGGTTTTCTCTAGGAACGCGTTGAAGTTCATGTTGACGTTAGCGTGGGCCATTGATCTACAAGACATATTTGCAAAGGTTTTAGACTAAGTTCATGATAATAAAGTTCTAATCAAATTATGAACTCCCACTTAGATTAGACATCCCTTTAGTCATCTAAGTGTTACACGATCCGAGTCGACTAGGCCGTGTCCGATCATCACGTGAGACGGACTAGTCATCGTCGGTGAACATTCTTATGTTGATCGTATCTTCCATACGACTCGTGTTCGACCTTTCGGTCTCCGTGTTCCGAGGCCATGTCTGCACATGCTAGGCTCGTCAAGTTAACCCTAAGTGTTTTCGCTGTGTAAAACTGTCTTACACCCGTTGTATGTGAACGTAAGAATCCATCACACCCGATCATCACGTGGTGCTTAGAAGCGACGAACTGTAGCAACGGTGCACAGTTAGGGGAGAACACTTCTTGAAATTTTATAAGGGATCATCTTATTTACTACCGTCGTCCTAAGTAAACAAGATGCATAATACATAATAAACATCACATGCAATTATATAGTTGTGACATGATATGGCCAATATCATATAGCTCCATTGATCTTCATCTTCGGGGCTCCAT